>NC_090156.1:265000-392500 GCF_017916325.1 Leishmania martiniquensis
ACCATTCGAATGAGAACGCCCCGCCGCTGGATTTTGCACAGCTCGACACCGCGAGCCAGAAGTCGGGCGGCCCGGCGACTGACGACGCGCAGGCCCCCATCCGCCAGCACCTGAGTCGTCTTATGAGCCTCATCACCGAGGAGTCCAGCACCTACTTCCTCAGCCCTATGCTGAACAAGCTCATGTCGCTCGCCGGGTCGACTGAGCGGCTGACAAAGCTGGTCAACAGCAGCGCCAAGAATGCGCAGGCCGCAGCAGCTAGCGCTGCTGCTGCGGCCGCTGTCTCTAACCCGGACAGCACCCCGAACGCGGCGGAGGACCCTGCGTGGCAGCAGGAAGCGCTACGCATATCTACAGCACTGCACCAGCTGTACCTGCGCATTCTGCTTCGGTGCCGCGAGTGTGGCGAGGAGACCAATCGCGACGAGCTCACGCGGCTCTTCCTGCGCCACAGCCACTGCTACTCTTTCTCAAAGCTGACGACTGACCTCATCCGCATCAAGATCCTGAAGTGCAGCGACTTCGACGAGGCCCTTGCGAAGGCGCTCACCACGGGTACGTCCAATTACGTCACCTTCGCGGGCGACATCATCACCGACGTCATCATCAAGGAGAAGCTGGTTGCTTCCAAGGACATGCGCCGCACGCTCGTGGCCCTCGATACGATAGCGCGGACGCGAGCGCCGCGCGCCGCACCGGCGGCACCGGCACACACGCTCCCGTCGTATGTCACGGAGCCGCCTCTGAGCAAGATAGTGCCGAGCCAGGTTACGAAGCTTCTCGTCCCCTGCGACTGCGTTCGGCCTGGCGAGGACGAGGCCTTCCAGAAGGAGGTGGGGCAGCTGATGAATGATTGGATCACGGTGTGGTCGCAGAAGAGCCACCGCTATGCTGAAAAGCGCATCCCCTCCGTCGAGTTCGTCAAAACGCTGCAGCAGCGCCGCATGCTGGACACGGCTCATCTGCAGAGCTTCTTGAGCCTGGGGGTTCGTTACTGTGTGGAGTACTACGCCAATACAATGCTTGCGATGGAGCGCGCAGACGGCAACATCACAAGCGAGACGCTGGTGGGCACGCGGCCTGGCGGCCCGCCAGGCTACCGCACTCCGTACACCGCAAAGCCGTTTGTCATGTGCGACGGCTTTGTGGAGCTGGTCATGGTGCTGCTGCAGTGCTGCTCTCTGCGAAACGAGGCCTCGCATGACTTGCGGGCCGAGACGACGCTGCTACGCCGCGTTCTAGACGCTGTGACACGCGTGCTGACAGAGCACCACAACTTTGTTGCCAAGGCTCGCCCTGCCCCGTCGTGGGCGCTCGCGGCTGATGAGCAGTTCATCCCGCTCTTTCAGCAGCAGCCGTACGTGCGTTTGCTCAGCAACCTTGTCTACTCGCTTCACCGGCTGGAGATCTCGACGACGCGCGCCATGTCGACCGAGTTCACGACTGCATTCCACGCGTTTCTGCGCCGTGTGCACCCGATGGAGTACCCGGGCTTCGTGTTTGGCTGGCTGGAGATCCTGGCGCACCGGCACATCATCCCCCGCTTCATGAACGTGCAGTCGATGTGGCCTCACTACGTTGACCTCCTCGCTGGCGCTATGATGTTTGTGAAGTTCCTGACAAAGGGTAACCGCATCTCCCCAAACGGCCTGGTCTTCTACAAGTCACTGCTAAAGCTCGTGCTGGTGCTGTTGCACGACTACCCGCGGTTCCTGATCGCGCAGCACTACCCGCTCTGCGAGGCCATATCGCTTTCGTGCGTGCAGCTGCTCAACACGGTGCTGTGCTCCTTTCCACCTGACAAGCGCCTGCCGGAGCCGTTCCCCCACGTCGACTCCAACGATCCGGCGATGCTGCAGGTGCTCGACACATCCGTGCAGGAGGCGTGCATCAAGGCTACCTTCACCTCCTTCAACGTGCAGCCGCAGCTCCTGGCAAACCTGGAGGCAATGATCACGAACGATGATGCCCCGGTGCGCGACAGCGTTCTCATGGACGTTCTGACCGATCTGACGCAAACCTCTGCCAAGCGCAGTCTCATCAACGCGGTGGTGCAGCACATAGCTATCGTGTACCTGCGCACCCACGACAACCGCATCCCCGCCAACTTCGCGAAATCGAACGCACTCACATGCTACCGCTTCTTGTGCAGCCGCCTCAACACGAAGCGTCGCTACTATATGCTGGGCGCCTGCGCCAACCAGCTGCGCTTCCCGAACATTCAGACGAACTTCTTTGCGAATGTGGTGCTGAACCTGTTCTTGCCGTCGCCGAGTGTGGACGCACAGACGCAGACCTGCGTGCAGGAGCAGATCACGCGCGTGCTGGCCGAGAAGACGGTGATTGTACAGCCGCATCCGTGGGGCGTGCTCAACACCTTTGTGGAGCTGATGCGTGAGCCCAAGTACAAGTTCTGGGAGACCTCCTTCATCCACTACCCACCCCTTGACTCCATGTTCACGAAGCTGCGTCACACGGTGCACACACGGTTGAGCAAGGCTGGTGGTGCCGCTGCGGTCGACGGCGCCCGCGCCGATCCGGCCACTTCTGCGACGACCGCCTCCGGCATCGGTGCAGTGTCGTCTGCGTAGCGGTAGAGGAGGCGCTGTGCGTGAAGTGAGGGCTGCGGGGGATGTCGCCCCCCCTTCCTTCTCACACACAGGCAGGCATGACGACAACCATGTCCAAATGCGCACGAAGGTCGGAAAGAGGGAGCACCCGCTTCTTTGTTTGTGTGTCGTACCTTTTTGCGTTTGTTTTCCTCTCTTCCCGTCTCGCACCTTAATCGTCTGTTGACTCCCCCCTCTCTCCTCTCCTCTCCTTTCCTCCTCCCTCTTTGTCTCGCTTCTTGTTGGCTTATTTCGTGACGTAATCGTTGTCGTTGTTGGCTGCTGCCGATGTTGTCTCGCACTTTCGCCGTCGTCGTCTTCCATTTCTTTTGTTCCAATCCACCCCCCCGCCTCCCTCCTGTGCTGAAGCGCCTGTTGTTGTATGCTGTGCTGTGTGTCGCCTAGAGTGGTTTCCCCCTTCTTCGTTCGCTGTGGTGGTGGTGGCGCCTCTTTTACGAGTCCACACATACACACAGGTGTACATAAATATATATATATGCATATATTTGTGTATACGTGTATATGTGTGTGCGTGTGTGTCTGTCCCTCCCCCTCTCCCTCTCTCTCTCCCCGCCTTCCCCCCTCTCTGTTTTGGTGTCTTCTATTGTCTATCCCTCCTCTGTTTTCCCTCTGTTGTTGTTGCTGTGGTTGACCGTGACGTGGACAGGCGCCTTCTAAGGTATAACGAATTTCTGTGGAGGAGACAGGAGAGAAGGAAAGCGCGCGCGCTGTCATCCCACTCTTCCGCTTCTTTCTCCCTTTCCACACTCAGACACACACACACACACAAACAAACAATCCCCTCCCTCAATTTTTTTTTAAAAGCCATCAAATATATCAGCAGGAGCAGTGCGCAGGACGGACGGGCTCGAGGCTGTACACCGGGTGTGGCTCGCACAGGCGTGCAGGAGCACCTTTGGTCCGGGGAAAGGCGGCAGAGCAGCAGGCAGCTTGTCGCTCCGTGTGCGTGCGTGCGCGCAGATGGACATCTTTCGCCTCTTCACCATCCAAATAGCTCTCCTCATCCTCTCTCTTCTACGAACCCATGCCGTTCCTTTTCACACGTGCACATCGCATGAGCCTCTCTTACGCTCGCAGACACGCCCCTCTCTTGCACTTTGAGCCGCTGCCGCGATTGCGAATCCACAACGATAGGGAAGCCGCCACCGCAGCCGTGAGCACCGCTGTATAGGAGTCCCTTACCTGAGAGGCGAAACGCGCAGGCAAAGAAGAAACGCGAAGCGCACCAGAGAGAAGGGCGCACCGATACGGCATCACTCCCTAGTATTTGCTCGGCGGCGGCAGCAGTGAGTGAGGGTAGGCAGCACCTTTTTCTGTGCTCCTTTGACGTGCGTCTGTGTGTCTGCCTGCATGCTCGTGTGTGTGTGTGCGTGTATTCGTCTCCCCCTTCCCTCACTCTCCCCCCGATTGCAATAATGCTCAGGCTCTTCACCGAGAAAGCGAACCATCAGGCCCTCAAGGCAGTGCTTTGTGCGTTGTTTGTGCAGAAGCCGCTCGAGGTGACCCTCGGTAGCACCTACAGCACGCCGTACCTTCAGCTGCCCAAGTCAAAGGCGCTTCTGTACAGCTGCAACGAGGTGGCGCGCCTTCTGTGGAGATCAAAGACGACCTTGTCCCCCGCGGACGACTCGCTTGAGGGAGAGGCGGAATGGCTCGAGTGGGAGTCGACGGTGCTTGCGCCAGCCTTGGCCCCCCTTTACACACAGCGCCGTATCACCGGCGAGGCTGAGGCTGCCCTGAAGAAGCTCGACACCACCATCATGGAGCACCAGGGCACAGTGGCAGTGAAGGGGTCGCCATCGTCCAAGTCTTTCCTAGTCGACAGCGTCCTCTTCGCGTCCCTTTTACCAGCCCTGTGCGAAGGCGGACTCCTTCCTGCCGCGCAGGCGGAGGCGGTGCCGCATTTGGTGCGGTGGTTCCAGGCCTTCCAGGCAGAGCACGAGGAACTGATTCTCTCTGCGTTCGACGTGCTGTCGGTGCAGGAGTGCGGCGACTTCGTGAGGGTGCCGCGCACGTACGAGGTGAGCCCCAAGAAGCAGAAGACGTTCTTCGCCACAACGCCGATCTACTACGTGAATGCGTCGCCACACATCGGCCACGTCTACAGCACTCTGATTGTCGACGTACTCGGCCGCTATCACCGGGTGAAAGGGGAGGAGGTGTTCGTGATGACCGGCACAGACGAGCACGGCCAGAAGGTGGCGGAGGCGGCGGCGAAGCAGGGGATATCGCCGATGGACTTCACGACGAGCGTGTCCAACGAGTTCAAGCAGTGCTTCAAGGAGATGAATTATGACATGAACTACTTCATACGCACCACGAATCCGACGCATGAGAAGCTGGTGCAGGGCATCTGGAAGAAGCTGGAGGCGAAGGGGGACATATACCTCGGCAAGTACGAGGGCTGGTACTCGGTGAGCGACGAGTCGTTCCTAACGGCGCAGAACGTGGTAGACGGCGTCGACGCCAGTGGAAATCCCTGCAAGGTAAGCCTGGAGAGCGGCCACGTTGTGACGTGGGTGGAGGAGGAAAACTACATGTTCCGTCTGAGCGCGTTTCGTGACCGTCTCCTCGCGTACTTTCATGACCACCCGAACTGCATCGTCCCGGAGTTCCGCCGCCGCGAGGTGATCAAGACGGTCGAGAAGGGCCTCTTCGACCTGTCTATCTCCCGCAAGCGCGAGGCGGTCATGGACTGGTCCATCCCTGTCCCTGGTGACGAGCGCCACTGCATCTACGTGTGGCTGGATGCTCTCTTCAACTATTACACCGGTGCCCTCACCCGGGTCTCCGCTGACGGCACCGAGGCGCTGGACGAGGACCACCACGCCCTAAACCGCTGGCCGGCCGACGTGCACGTCGTCGGAAAGGACATCCTCAAATTTCACGCCATTTACTGGCCAGCCTTTTTGATGTCCGCGGATCTGCCGCTGCCGGAGCGGCTGGTGACGCATGGCTGGTGGACAAAGGACCACAAGAAGATCAGCAAGTCCCTCGGTAACGCCTTCGACCCGGTGGAGAAGGCGAAGGACTTCGGCATCGATGCACTCAAGTACTTCCTGCTGCGCGAGTCAAACTTCCAGGATGATGGCGATTACAGTGACAGGAATATGGTCGCCCGCCTGAATGGCGAACTCGCCGACACGCTCGGCAACCTGGTGTCGAGGTGCGTGGCGCCAAAGATCAACGTGGGCGGTGTGTGGCCGGAGCCTGCGGAGTACAACGAGAGCGACAAGACGCTGATTGCCTCGCTGAACAGCCTGGCCGGCACGGTCGATCACTACTACTGCCTGCCCGACATTCAGCGCGCGCTGATTGCCATCTTCGACGTGCTCCGCAGCCTCAACGCCTACATGACTGAGAACGCGCCGTGGAAGCTGGTGAAGGCAGACAAGGCGCGCCTCGGCACGGTGCTATACCTCACGATGGAGGGGTTGCGCATATGCAATATGTTTTTACAGCCGGTGATGCCACAAAAGGCGGAGGAGATCATGGACGCGCTCGGGGTACCGGCGTCGACGCGCATGGGCATGGAACACTACCCGTTCGGAATTGTGAAGCCGGGGACAAAGATCGGTGGCTTGGCGGAGGGCCAGGTCATTTTTCTGAAGACGGCCCTCCCAGCTGAAGAGGGGAATGCAGCGCCCGAGGACAGCAAGAAGAGGCTGTAGGCCTTTACAGCTTTCCATTTGCTTGCCTCGCAACTGCCGCAGGCTCGCGGCCCGAGAAGCGGGTGCTGCGGCGAGAACGCAGTGCTGCCCGCGGTGCTGATGAGCTCTTCCCTTCGAAAGAACAAAGAGAGACACTATCAGCACACGTAGCAAGCGGAGCCGCAGCAACTCTTGCATTCCGCCTCTGGGGGAGTGCCTTCACAGCGGTGCTGCGAGGAAACTGGCACGGCGTTTATCCGCACGGATATACGAACAACCGGGTGCGCGCTGGAGCATGTCAGATGCTGCAGAGGTGGCTACGTCACACCACGGGAGGTTTGTCCGTGTCGGCATGTACACACGTGCCTTGATGTGTCGTTCTGAGCTCGCCATCGTTTTCTTCTCCTTGGACTGCTGAGCCAATGACGTGAGGGGACACGAATGCGTGACATCTCAGAGGGTCCAGTGCCCCACTCCCCCCGAGGAGACGCCAGGTGCTCCCCTATCCCCTGCCAGTGCCGGGGAGCTAAGGGTGGACGATTGGGTCAGCTGCCGACGGCGTAGGGAGGCCAGAGCGATGCATGGCTACTGGTGCCGGCCGTCAGATGCTAGATGGCGTTGTTCCACCGCGGCCCGCGACAGGGGGCAGGCTTGCGCCACCCATACGATGGGCGGAGTGTGGCAGGGGTGGGGCCATAGCAGAGTGGAGCACTGACGGGTGCCCTTTGCGTATGTAAGACGGATTGCTGCTCCCTGTGCGTTCTCTTGCACGTGACCCGGGGCATTTGCTCTACGGCGCGGGGGGCATGCGCATACACGCACGCGCGTATGCAGCTGGCGGTTCCTCGTCTCGGGCCCTCACGTTGTCGCGTTCACCCTCCCTCATATCTCTTGGGTGCGTCGGTGCATGGGTTGCGGAGGAGGGGCTTCATGTCGTGTGAGCCATATATGCCCCTCTCTGTGCGCGTTTATTTTCCTCGAGTGTCTTTCTGTAACTTTGAACTAAGTGAGACTGCGAATGGGAGAAGGGAGGAGCGAAGAGAAGTCCGAATGCCTTAGGCACACGCACACGTACACATTCACTCCGCTCCCCACGTCTACGCACCAGCTGGAGTGGATCCGTCTTTGCAGATGCGTCACGGAGAGCCGACTACACATGAACGTACCCCTTTCCCCCCTTCAGCTCTCACACACACACACTCAAAGAGAAGGCCAACATCCGTTGCTCGGACACATGCGTCTGTGCGGACCACGTCAAAAAGGACGTGCGTGACCTTAGTGCCTGTGCGTGTGTGTGTGTGGCTGTACTTCGGAAAGGCGCTGTGGGCGTACGACCTTTACATCTGCGCCATTCTCCGGACCTTCCTCAGCACCTCTCGCTCTGTCCCATCGCTGACTTTTACTCTTCTAAGTGTTCATCCGCGCAGATATTTACTACGCACACCGACGCACGCGCGCATGCTGCGCCATGCTTTATCGCCCGTCGGGCACTCTCTCTTTTCATGTGACCTTCACAGGGGTGGACGGGCCACGCTAAGACGCAGAGCGTTCGCAGTATCAAGCTTTTAGAGGCGCGCGCTCTCTCTCTTCCACTCTCTGTCTTTAAACTTTCCACAGCTGGAGCTGACCCCCTTCCACCTCGCTCGCTTTCGCCCTTTCTCGAGCAGGAGAGATGGGAGGGAGAGCTGCACACGGACTACACCGACACAGAGACGCAGGACGCGGACGTCTTCGCGCAAAGACGAAGAACGCCCAACCGGAGGTGCTCGACCAGTCAGGTGCGCATTTTGGAAGCTTCGCTGCTGAGCGGATTCGCGAGTGACTGCCACTGTTGAGGATGAGGCTCTGCAGCTCCAGGGACGAGGCGCTGGCGCGCGCCGGGCCGCAAGTGCCTGGCATCGCCATACAACTGCGCGTGACCGTGGTGCTGGCCCGTCACGCATGCGGTGTGGTGCAGGTGCTCAATGCCTTGTGACGCCAACAAGACTCCTTGTGTAGGCATAGCGCAGTAGAGATGAGACGCTGGCAGCGCTGCGGTCGCCGGTTAAAGCACCTTTTGAAGCCGGTGACCTAAGCCTTCAGCGCTGCACGTGCGCTTTACTAGCTGCGCCTTCTGCAGTTTGCCCCTTTCCTCCCATCTCTATACGCGTGCGTACAGAGAAAAGCAGTCGTTCTGTAACTCCGCTTCTCATCTCGTCTCCCCCTGTACTCTCTTCGTAGCTGTGCGTGCCTTTGGAGAATGCAAGTGGTTGCCATTGTGTGTGTGTATGCTTACCTTTTTGGTTTTCCGAGCTCACCCTCTTCCACAGACGCTCGCAGCCGCTGCTGACGCACATCCGCGAAGGATGCCTATTCGCCGCTACTCTGCTAAAAGGCCAACAAAGGAAAGGCCTCCGCTCCCACCGCGCACATGGCGCAGCGAGGGCGAGCGCAGCGCGACGCTGTGCCGGCCCTCCCGTGCACGCTCTTTGGTGTGTTTGCCTGTGCCGCCTCATTTTTCTCTCCTATGCTCTCTGTTGCATATACGCTCGCTCCCTCCTGCCCCCTCCTCCTGGTCTCGACGCGCGTGTCTTTTTGCCTTCCTCGGCTGCTCTTCGTGTGCACTATGGCAGCTGAGAAGAGCTCCGCACGTCTCCCCCCTTCTCCCTCTCTGTTCTCCTCCCCCTTTTCCTGCCTCTGTCTGCATGTGTGCTGTTTAACTTCCCAATACCCCTCTCCCCTTCAACTCCAAAGACACGCACGCCCAGGGAGACGCACAAAGGAAAGCGGAAGAGAGTGAGAAGAGAATAGGGAGACCCTCTCACCCCCCTCTCTCTACCCCCCCTCCCCCCTCACACACACTGAAGCCATCAGTGGTGGAGAGCAAAAGCAAAAACACACAAACAAAGGAGCGGCATAAGAAAAAAAGGTATGCCGCCTCGTATGCATCGCGGTGGTGGTGGCCAGGGCCCCGCTCCGCAGCAACAGCAGGCACTGCCTCCACAGCAGCCACAGCAGCAAGCACCACCACAGTCGCAGCAACAGGGCTATGGCAACGGCGCAGGTGGGCCACCATCGCATCTGCACGTGTTTCACCACCACGCCGGTTACAATGACGGTGGCCGCGGTGGAGTGCCGCCACCGCAGCACGGCGGCAACAGCGGATCGAACAACATGGTGTACGGTGGTGGCAGTGGCGGTGGGAACGCGCCGACCTCGCCGGTGTACGGCGGCGGCGGTGCTGCTTACGGCAGCAACAAAAGTAGCATTCCATCCCACATGATGTCACCGTCTCCGCACCCGCAGATGGTGGGGATGGGGAATGAGTACGCCCCCCGCATGCAGACATCCCCCTACCCCCAACAGCAGCAGCAGCCAGGTGGGGGAGCGAGCACGCCAAACAGCATCGGCCGCCGCGTCCGCACACCTGGGCCATCGAACATGGGACCACCACCTCCGCAACAGCAGCAGCTGCCTCCACCCCCGCCTCAGCAGCCGTACTACAGTGGGAATCAAGGTGGGGGGATGGGCTACAACCCAAATATGCGCGGGTCTGCCCCACCTCCGCCGCCACCACACATGGAGCCGTCACCAAGCTTCGTCAATAGCGGGCCGCAGCAGCCTCCTCCGGGAATGATGCGCGGGGACGGTGGCTATGGTCCCGATGTGGACAACAGCCCGCCGCCACAGAACAACGGCTATCGCGCGAGCCAGCCACCTCCGCCGCTGCAGCAGCATCAGCAGATGCACATGCAGTCGTCTCCTGTGCAGCAGCAGCACTATTCAGGCAACGGCGCCTACGGCGGTAGCCGCGGGATGGGCGGCGGTATGCAGAACCCCAACATGCAGATGCAGCCGCCACCACCGCAACAGCACCTAATGGGGGGCGGCAGCAGCGCGCCTAACAGTGCTACTCGCGGGATGATGGGGCCGATGGGAGGCAACAAGCAAATGCAACAGGGACCGCTGCCCCCGCCGCAGCCGCAGCCACCAATGCCGCAGCCGTCCATGCCACCCCCACCGCAGCAGCAGCAGCAGCAGCCTGGTGTGAACAACAGTTGGGGCGCTCCGCAGCAAACGCCGGCGCACATGCAGTCAAACGCGTCTCCTCCGCCGCAGGGGCAGCCGCAGATGGGTGGCATGCAGTACGGCGGCGGTGGCCCGGTGCCAATGGTGGGCCGTGGCCGTGTGCCTGGCGCGCGCATGGGTGGTGGCGGGATGGGCCCGATGGGTAACAACATGGGCGCGCCACCGCCGCTGCCACAGCAGCAGCCGCGTCAGCCACCGAACATAATGGGCGGCGGTGCTAGCGGCCCACAGCAGATGCCCGGCGGCGGCAACATGAACCCGCCGATGATGATGCCACCACCACCACAGGGTGGGCAGGTTCCCATGATGCAGCAGGGCGGCGGTGTCCCGGGCATGTATGGTGGAGGCATGGATACCAACATGATGGGCGGAATGGGCGGCCTACCGATGCCTGGGTACATGGACGCCGACCCGCGTGGCGATCTTGCCCCGCAGCAGACCCTTTACGAGTTCCTCATGGAGAAGCGGCTGCTGCGCAAGACAACCCTGAATACCTTCTTCCCTGAAGGCTACGACCCGAAGTGCGACAACCGCCTCACGATCGCGGTGGACGGTAACTACATGATCACGAACCTCCGTGCGCAGCTCCAGCGTACTGACCCGCTGTGGTTCTTGCACTCCTGCCTGCCTGACTGTCTGCTATCACTTGTGCACAAGCATGTAGAGCAGATGCGAGCGCATCACTTGGAGCCGTTGTGGGTGCTGAACGGTATTAGCATCAACGGCGATGTGGAGGCATTTCTGCCGAGCCCGGATGAGCTGCACTCGCGTGATGCAGTGTGGGCGAAGCTGAATGAGGGCATTGAGCTCCCCACGCAGGAGGAGATTACGGAGGCCTTCGAGACGTCGTCGGCCGTCGGCGAGGACGTGCTGCGGGCCATTCAGCGCTTCCTGCGCACGGAGGAGAACGTGGTCTGCGTGACGGCACCGTTCCTCAACTGGTGCCAGATGTGCACCCTACACAAGGAGGGCATCGCGCAGTTGCTGATGGGCCCTCCAGAGATGCTGATGGTGCCCTACGACGACATGAAGGTGATTGCCGAGGTGAATTTGCAGACGAGTGAGGTGGCGTACTACAACCGCGACGAGGTATTACGCGAGCTGTTCCCGCGCTACGTGACAGAGACGTCCACCGCCGCGGCCGGCGACCGCTTCCTAGATTTCGGCTTGCTCATCGCCTCCCACCCGGCCATCACGACCGCCCACGCCAGCGTGCAGCTGTCGACGCAGAGCATCTACGAGGAGCTGTCGACGCCGCACCCGAACTTCAACACCCTTCGCGAATTCATTGACCAGTACGAGTACCCGCAGAACCAAAACGAGCGCCCCAATTTGGAGAAGCTGAAGCACTCGAAGGGCCGTACGTACATACAGTACAGCCCTGTCTTCTCCAACCAGGTGACGTCGGAGTCTTCGCTCGTGTATTTCAAGCGCGTCCTAGATCCCAGCTTGACAAACGCGAACATGCCCAACAACCTGTCCGGCGTGTTTGGCTACCTCGTGCCGCTGTCCCTCTTCTACTTTCAGTTCACTGGCCTGCTCTCGGTTGGCCTCATGACCGCCGTCACCCAGCTCTACATCCGCGATGAGTTCCCTGTCGCGGACACGGAGGAGTACCACCATTTGCTGCACCCCCTCATGGCACTGCGTGGGCAGATCATCTCGCAGATGGTTTCTCGCATCAAGGTGGATGCGCACGGCCAGCGCCTCGGCAAGATATCGTGGGTGCGGTGGTTTGACTCGATTCTCATGAGCGTGCTGCCGCCCGATCGTCTCATTGTGCTAGACGAGTGGAACCTCAAGAACTCGCCGGAGCTGGCCAGCGTGCCGGACGATCAGCTGGAGAACATTGACATGTCCATGGTGCTGTCCCTCAAGTCGTCTGTGATGTGCATCCCGGCGCCGCAGATGCCGCCGAACTTCTCTCCCCGTGATGCACCGATTCTGTACCACGGGAAGAAGGAGACGTTCTTTGCCATTTTGCTGAAGACGTTCGACTTTGTGGGGTACTTCTCCCACTCGGCGGATCCGATGGATGGCGCTGAGTTGGCACCGGAGCCGGTGCAGGCGATGGTGCAAGGACAGTCTGCCCCCGACGACCATAGCAACGGGGTGGAAGGTGGCAAGGGCGAGCTCGCCGACACCTCTTCGGATCCGAACGCCGGCGAGCAGCGTGTTTTTTTCACCGCGTATCTTAGCATCTCCCTCGAGCACTGCCCACGGGAGTTCCAGTGCGCGCTGGTGCGCTTCACCGAGCTTGTGCGCGTCAGCACCATCAACTCCATCGCGTTCACCTTCGCTGACTCCATCGAAGTGCAGCACGACGAGGATGCCGCGCTGGTCGACCCGCCAGAGGTGCTGCTGGCGACGCGCATTGCCTGCCTTGTGTCAGTCCCGTATCAGGAAAAAGTGGACGAGGAGTCTGAGTTTGAGTGGGCGCCGGTGTACAGCCGTCAGCTCTGCGCCTTCACCGTCATGTCGCGTGTCATGAACCGCAGCTTGCGAGTGCTGACGGAGGCCATCGCCGCCGCGCTGTTCCTCTCTGGATTTAGCGACTGTTCGCTGGAGGACTACGACAGCCTGACACCGCTTCTCCCCTTCGGCGATGTTCCTAGCTCACTCGGCGGGCTGCTCCTGCACTACGTCCTCGTCTTCCCGCCCGACTACGAGGCGAATTGCCAGACGCCGGAGGAGCGCTGCCGCCTGCTTGAGACGAAGTTCAAGGCGATCCCGAACATCCAGACTCAGCTGCGCCGCGTCATGGAGTTCACCTTCCACGCGCTCTATCTGCTCAACGTGTACATTCTGCGCGACCCTAGCATCGTGAGCTCGCCGGAGCTCGTTGAGACGGACGTTGTGGCGAACGCGCTCAACCTGCTGCATGAGAAGTGGGTGCTGCACCTCGACGGGCCGGCCCCGGAGGACGTCCATGGCTATTTCCAGTTCGAGTAGAGGGAGAGGAAAAGGGCAGTACGGGGGTGGCGCTGTCATAAGCTTTCGTCGTGGGTTGGTGGCGGTGATCTCGGTATAGCGACTCTTCCCTCCCCCCTCGCGAGGCGAGGCGGAGGGAAAAGATGGGTAGAGCGCAGGGGGGAGAGAGAGGAGGAGGGGGCAAGGGTGGACTAATGGGTGGGTGGGGGCCAAGCGACTGTTAGAGAAGGGGGAGAGGACGCTATCGTGGTTCCTCCTTCTCCCCCTCCCCCTCTATGCGTCCACTCTCTGCCCATGAGTGCCGCAGCTGCTGTAAACGTTCCTCCCTCTCTCTGTCTGTCTGTCTGGTTATCTTTCGTGGGAGGTGTTTTTAGATCTCTCCATAGGGCAGCTTGCACATGTGTATGTGTACACGCGAGTTTGGGGTAAAGGTAAAACGTCAGCGTCGACGTTCTTCTTTTGGGCGGTCACGTACGTCGTCGCTGGACTCACCCCCCTCCCTTCACCCCCCCCACTCACCGTTACACAGGCACCACGTGCAAGGCTGTGTGCCTCTTGCTTTATCTGTTGGCCTTTTCTTTTTTAGTTTGCGCCGAAGACTTTCTTCCCGTCGCGCCCCCTCCCCTCTCCCCACACCTGCGCTCTCCCTCGTTTCTTCCGTCTCTCCCTCGCCCCACTGCATTTTTCTCTCCCTCTTTGAGTGAGTCAACTCTGGACACGACTGCTTTTTCTTCTCTGGTCCCCCCTACTACTCTCTCTTTTCTTTGTTTTCCTCGACAGCCGCCGCAAATGGGAGGAGAGGAGCGTCGGCGCGAGAGCGCTGCTGTGTAGAGGAACAGTGGCAGCGGTGGTTGCTTCTCCAGCCACCGTCGCTAAAGCTACTGCTGCCCAATAGCCCTCCTCCCACCTCCCCCACTGCGCAGCACTCACCCATGTAACGGATGGGCTTTGACTCCTCCACTCCTTGAGGAGGCGACGTGAGCACGGCTAAAAAAGAAAATCTTCGGAAAAAAGCGTCCTTGCGCCGTTTTTTTTTGTGTTTGTATGTATGCATTGTGTGCGTGTGTGGGTGGGTAGTGCGATCGAGGCATGGGGATAAGGGGAGAGGGGAGGGGGAGGGGGAAGGGGGACGATTTGGCGACGAACGAGCTGATGGGGCTCTCTTCATCTTTTTTTGCTCTTTCGATGACTCGCGCCATTTTGTATATCCTCCCTCCTCCTCCTCCCTATTTGGGATTTAGCGGGCTGCCCTGCGCTCCGGGTGTTCTTTCCATCTTCTTTTTCCGTGTTGTTTCGACTCTGTTGTCTGATGTGACCTGATGTGGCGCTCAGTGTGCTCGCACCCCCTCTACCGCGCACTTTGCTCGAAATTGTACGGTGCGTGGGGTATACATGGCGGATGGGTGGCGGTGCCTTGGAAGCGGCCTTCTGTGTGTGTGTGTGTGCCTGTGCGTGTAGGATGGCCGATCATTGTGTGCTTGGATGCCTCTCTTTTTTTCTCGTATCGTTTTAGCTGTAGCTGAGCTTGGGCTTGGCGTAGCGTTCGCGTTCCCCCTCCCCGGTCAGTGCGCAGGCGTGTGCCGGACGAGAGTGGTGGCGGTAGGTGGTGAAGAGGGGGAGAGGGAAGGGGGGAGAGCGCAAAGCTACCACGCGGTGGGGCTTGGGTGGTGGTGGTGGTGGTCCACAAGAGAGTGTGTGTGTGTGCGGAAGTGGGAAAAAAGGCAAGAGGGGAGGGGGGCTTGGAGAAGCGTCGGCGGCAAGTGCACGTGTATTCCTTCCTCCCCGCCAACCCCTCCCCCTTCTCGTTGCGTTCTCTCTGTCGAGCAATGAGGTCAGCGAGGGCGATGCCTGCAAACAAAGAGTGTGTTGCTTCACCACCACCACTATTTGCTCTTTACCCTTTCCACCAAAACTTCGCGTTTCATAACGCCGACGGAGGGAGAGGGAGACTCTGTGCGCGTGTGCGCACGAACATCTTCCCCCTTCTTTCCGCCGCCTCGGCCATTCTCTCTCTCAGGGACTGTTATGCGTGCGTGTTTTATTTTCGTGCAAATTTTTTTTGGTGTAGGTTCTTTGCTTATCGCCGCTGTGACGGTGCTGTTTGGTGGATTCCTTTGTCCGTATGTTTCTCTTCTCGTCCGTGCTCGGCTGCTGCGCTGTTGTTGTCTCCCGCCTTTTTCTTGGCTTCTTTCGTTCGCTCCTGTTTCTCTCCTCCTCGTCCTTGTGTTGGATCCTTGTGTGTGTGTGTATCTGCCGCTCTGGTGTTGCTCTTGTATTGGACTGTCGCCATTCGCCGTCCTTCAAGCGCGATGTTCTACAGTAACGCCTCTTTTCCTCTTGTGGCTGCCGCGTGACTCTCTGAGGTCTCTCTCTCTGTGTATGTCTCTGTGTGTGCGTTTCTCTGTCTTCCCACGTATCCGTGTAAGTGCGCCTGAAATGCATTGACTTGAACGTCTCTGCGTCTCCCTCCCTCTCCTTCCCCTTCCCGCACTCTTTCTCTTTGCGCGCTTCTGAGTTGGTAAGTTTCACTCATTACGGTTGTGTCTGTGCGTTTTTTTCTCGCGTTGTTATTCTCTCGGCCTATGCCTGCCTGCGTGCGTGCGTCTCTGTCTCTCTCTCTGTGTGTGTGTGTGCTCGTGCGACTAGCGCGAAGGAGGAAGGGCTCACGGTGACCTTTCGTCGACGGGGCGGAAGGGGAGGAGGGGAGGAAGGGGGTCTCAACCCCCCTCTTTGTTTTTTTCACTTCGCTTCGCTTCTTTGCCATTTTTTCCCCTTTTCTTTCATGTCCCCCCCTCTCTCTTCTCTGTTGTCTTCCCGCTTCTTTTGTTTTGGTATCCTTTTCGCACCCCCTTTAGTGTACGCTCACTTTTGTGTGTGCGTTTTCGGTTCTGTGTCGTTTGTGTGTCCGTTTCCGCGCTCTCGCTCGCTCGCTCGCCCGTGTGTATCAGCTGGCGCAAGTGTGTACGTGTGTGTGTCTGTATGTGTGTGTGTCTGTATGTGTGTGTGTGCGCGCCTTCACTGGCATCGCCCTTCTCTCTGTCACCCATTTGCTTTCCTATTTTCTTCGCCGCTACATCCTCCTCACCCTATCCACTCGTAAATACACCCACCCACTCACCCACCCACACAGACACACCAACGTACGAAGGGAGGATGAAATGAGGAGCTGCGATAACATCGCTGTGTGTGCCCCCCATCCCCCATCCTCTCCCCATCCCCCTCCGAAAGAAAAAAACACATAATAATAGGATGGAGGGGCACTTGTGTCTGAACACTGAACGTCCGTGCTCACACGAACCATTGCCTCAGTGTTGCTCCAGCTCGTCCTTTCCCCAGTGCTCACATAGACATCAGCTCCCCCCTCCCCCTCCACACACATACACATACACAGAGGGACGGGCACATGAGCGTTTTCATTAGCGTATTCTTCTCGAATGGGACTCTCTTCACTTCGCTCTCTCCGCGCTGCCTGTGTGTGTGAGCGCACTCCTTTCACCCCTCTCCCCTCCTGCGCTGTGTTTGTGTGTGTGTGTGTGGCACATTTCTGATCGCACTCCGTCTGTCGTCTTTTCTCTCTTTTTTTTTTACTGTCCTCTGTGTTGTCTCTGAGCGGCCACCCCCTCTCCTCCCTTCCTCCGGATGACAGGAGAAAGGGGAGAGGGAGGGAGGGAGGGGGAAGGTGGAGAAGACACACTTCCTGCTCACGTGACATCTTACAGGAAGTGGGGCCCAGTGCCCCTCTCTCCCTGTGAGAGGGAGACCCGGCAGCCCTCCCCCCTTCCCCCCTATCGCCCTGCTCGATTCCGAACCACCTCTGGTGGATGGACAACAGGGTCAAGTGCCCACGCTGTGGGGACCGCGAGCAATCTATCGCCACAGATGCCGGCTGCCTGGTCGTGGGTGGCGTAGGACTGGAGTGGCATGCACCCGTGGGCGCGCCTGCACCATTCGTGCGGTAGGCGGAGCGTCAACGTGAGCCTATCCCACTCGGCTCTCGCGCTTGCGTACGGTGGCAAAGAGCTTCCCCTCCTCCCCCTCCTCCCCCTCCTCCCCTCCTCCCCTCCTCCCCCTCCTCCCAAGGGAATGCAGTGCGTGGGAGTGGGCATTTATAGGAGCGGGCTTGAGGCAATCTGCGAAGGAGGCGGGGGATGGGGCAGGGGGCGGCGCATCGCGGACTGAGCCGGCGCCTTGCTGTGCTATGCGAGTCCAACCGGTGCTTTGCACCACGAGGTGATGGGGCCCGTGTGTGTACGTGTGTGTGTGTGGGGCCACGACGGGGTCGGGCAGGAGTGATGGCAGCGAGTGGACTCGCGTGGAGAGCAGTTTTTTTTTTTATTGGAGGGTCTCTCTCTCTTTACTCCTGTTTAGTGTCTGTTGTCACGTGAAGGCTGTGCGTTGTCGTGTGCTTGTCGGTGCTGCCACCTCATTTTTTTTTCCCTTTTCGTGTGCCTGTTGCTGCTGTTGGCCCGCTTGCTGTTGCTGTCGTACACACTCTCTCCCCCTCCTCTTCCTTCTCATCCGTCAAAGGCCGCGCATCTCGTCATCGGTGACGGATGCGGTTTTGGTGCTCCTTCTTCACCGTCGCCATGTCTCTCTTCTCTCGCTCTCTCTCTTGTTAGTCGGTGTGGTCGCTGTTGTCTGTTCTTTTCGTCTCGTGGTGGACATGGCTCATATATATATATATATATGCTGTCCCCTCGCCTTTGCCCTGTGTAGGCTCCACTTTTTTTTCGTTTCTGCGTGTTGTATGATGCTCTCGGAAGAGTACCGGTGTCTGCCTGTGTGCGCGTGCGTGGTGCCCTCCTCTCCCTTTTCAGGTTGTGTTGGTTCATGTGAATTGCTTCGTATGTCTCTCTGTCTGTGTATGTGTGTGCGCTGCGTATACCGTTGCCATTTGTGGCTCTGCAGGAATGTGTGTGTGTGTCTGTGGGTTGTGGGGTGTGGGGTTGGGGGGGAAGAAGAGGAGGAGGAGGAGGGGGGCGGTAGGCCAGGGAAGGATCGTGTCTGAAACACTTCCGGGGAGCAAGGAAAGGCATGCGCGTCTTGCTCGCATCCTCTCCTCCCTCCCCCCTCCCTCCCCGTGCCGTTTGTCTCTTTCGCTGCGTGTGCGTCTCTCTCTGTGATGATGTTTAAGTGCCGTCGCCCCATTTTCGTTCCTATTTCCTTCAGCCCGTCAAAGACACCCAACCGCACCATCGCCTTCTCTGACTCACTCGATTTCGCGCGCGCTCTCTCTCACGCATGCATGCGTGAGCCGATGAGCAAACAGGCCCCACGCCATGCGTCGCCAAGGGTGGGGGATGACTTGAGGGGGAAAGGGGCGGTAGAGAGGCAGAGAGAGCGGTAATGCAGGAGGGCGAAAGAAGGGGAGAGGGAGGACGACGGAGGCTCGTGCTTGGGTGCAGGTGGCCGTATCGATCTTCGGGTGTGCACCAACGGACGGGCAGACGCGGAACCGAGCAACCGCCCAGCACAGTGCCCACGCCCACACCCACACCAGCACACCACTAATGCGTGTGAGTCCGGCTCGCTTTCGGCCTTTCCTCTTTCGCGCTACTGCCCTCCTTACCTTTCCGCTTTGTCTCTTCCACGTGCTCGCCTTCTCCGCCCATAACCTATGCGTGTGCGTGTTATCCGTCGTTACTGCTGCGCTTCTATCCATCCTCTGCCGCCCTTCTGCCGCTTCTCTTTCCTTACGCTGTGGCACATACGCACACACGCGCGCCTCATCCAACATTTCCCCTCTCTCACGATCTCTCTCCTCTTCACAAAAGTGGCAGCATCATCGGCCGCGACGGCCACCAGCCCCCCTCCTCCCCCTCCTCCTCCACACAAACACACTTTTTTATTTTCCCTTCGTTGTGCTCTGCGTTGTTTCGTACGCGCTTGTTGGTGCGCTCTGTATCCGTTTGCGTTACTGTAGACGCGGCGCGCGCCCGTGCACGCGCTCCCGCACGAGTAGGCAGGCAAGTGCATCGACCGCACTCCTCTGTCTGACCTCCACCACGCCGTCTCCCATGGAGCCCATGAAGGCAATTTGCAGGCGTGGTAACTACGTGCGCCTCGGTAAGAACGCAGAGGTGATCTACAATGAAGACGACGTCATCGGCCGCGGACAGTTCGGCATTGTATACCGCGGTCTCGTTCCCGCCTCCGGCACCGTCGTGGCGGTCAAGTTGCTACAGAATGTTCCCGTGGTGTTCACGCCAACCTCGGAGCATGCGAGTCCACCCTCGCGCTGCAGCGACCGGCATGAGAGCAAAGGCGGCCACCCCCCTGCAGCGTCTCCCGCAGCGCCGTCTTCCTCCTCCTCTGCACCGCCAGCCAAGCCAAAGCCTCTGGGCTGCCCATCTGAGCTGGCTATTCTCTACGACGTGCGCGCCGACAACTGCCCAAACATTCTGCACGTTATTTCTACATGGAACAAGGTGCTGAAGCCCCCGCGCGGCGAGGCTAGCAGTGCATCGGCGGCCACCTCGACACCGCCCCCATCGTTGCCCGCCGCCGGTGAGAGTCGACCCCCTCGCATCTTCGTCATGGTGACGGAGTACTGCGAGGGCGGCGATCTGCAGCAGTTCATGAAGGCCCGCGGTGGCGCCCTGCCTACTCACGTCGCTCGCTCCTTCACCTACCAGCTTTGTAACGCTTTACTGACACTGAAGCGGCGCCGCATCGTGCATCGAGATGTCAAGCCCGCAAATCTGCTGCTCACCTCGACCGACTGCGAGGTGGCGACGCTGAAGCTAGCAGACTTCGGGATGGCCAAGGCTGCCCCGGCACCGAGTAGCCGGAAGACAGGGACGGCTGGCCGCGAGTCGCATAGCGGGATGGATGAGTCGGCGGACGCCTTCTCCCCGCTGTTCTACTCGGAGATGGGGACACCGATGTACATGTCGCCGGAGCGGCTTGCCCTGCAACCGTACGGCTACAAAGCAGATGTATACTCGGCCGGCATGGTACTGCTCGAGATGATGCGTGGGTCGTGTGTGCAGGTAAAGTGGGAGTCGCAGCTGCGCTCGGAGGTGCCACGGACGATCTGGCGGGAGCTACGGCAGTACCCACCAGACAAAGTCCCCGCGTGGCTGGATCTCGTGCAGCGAATGACCGCGGCGGACCCATCCCAACGTTACTCAGTCGAGGATGTGCTGCGGCACTCCTGGTTTCACGCGAAGGTGGGACCACCACTGCCGCCGCTGACGTTTCCGCTGCCAGAAAGCTCAGAGAGCGGTGACGCGCAACAGCCGCAGCAGGCTCAGCTGGAGGCGGCTGCAACGTCCGTCGCGGGTGGCGCCGGCGACGGCAGCCGACCGGTCGAAGACGGAGACAGGAACCCCCTCCCTTCGGCTCGTCGTGAATCACCTGGCGCTGAGGGTGCCGAGGCGGCTCCCGGGCCGTCCCGCCGCCACGACTCCGCTGTGGGTGACAAATGGACGGGAACACAGGAAACGGCCAAAGTGGCCCCCTTACAGAGGAAACACCACAGATCCCACCCAACGGAGACTTCCAGTTGGACGGTGCTGGGAGTGTGTGCGGAGGTGGATGCCGTCCACAATGTCGCCAACGGTACCTACACTGCACCACCGAAGCCTACGCTCGGCTCTGGGGGCGGGTCGCCGATCGCCTCCTCGGTTCCAAGTATGGTGACGGCCGAAGCGTTCTCGCTGCCACCCGGGTGCGGCCCGCACATCATCACCAACGCCGTGCGCGCCTTTGTGGACGCGGCATACATTTACGTTCTCCAGGACGAGCTGAATGCGGCACGTGGTCTGACGCTGGTGTCATACCTGATGGAGCTCTTGCAGAACGGCTACGCGGCGTACCTGAAGTGTCTCGAGGACCTCGGCTGCAGCTGGCGCCAAACGGCAGTGATGAGCAGCTGCCGTATTGGCGGACATCGGCTGGTGGTGCGCGAGGTAGGCGTACTGTACGGCGTGTGGCGGCAGCTGATGGCACGTCTACACAGCGCACAAGCAGCCTACACGGCCCGGCTTCCATCACGCGTTTTGGACAGCACCGCAGCGTGGCGACGGCAGCTGCTGGGAGCGTCGGCCATTGGTGGCGATGACCCAGCAACCGGCGACGACGGCGAGGGCGCTCCGGCGGTCGCGGCTTTGGAGGAGGCGAGGGACGTGGACGTGAGCGACACCTCGATGATGTCGTTGGACGGGGACGCGGTGCCCACCTTACCCAGTGTTACATCGATTTTCAATGCGGCAGCGGATGCGGAGGCGGTGGGCGTGAGAGCGTCTCTGTCCGCTGCCCCGCCTGCGCCGCCGCCGGCAGAGCGGGTGCGCACCTCCTTCTGCGCTCGTGCGGAGCAGCTCATCTTCGAGAAGGCAGTGGAATACGTTCAGTCGGAGGCGCTGTCCATGCTCATGGACTCGGCAACGCTTCAACCGCCGCTTCCCCTTGCCGATGACTTGGATGCGGCTGACTGCCTAGAGGAGGAGGAGGTGACATTGCAGGCTTACCGCCATCGCGCAACGACATCTCCGCCACCGGCGTTGGAACGCCCCTCCACGGGCTTTGACGGTGCCGCCATGCCTCCACACCGCGGTGTGGCGCTGCTGCGTGTGCTCCTGAGGCGAGCGGTGCTAACGATATCTGAGGTCGGCTTGGAGGCAGAGGCCCCAAGCTTGGCACGCTCATCTCTTCCAGTGCCGTTGCCTCTGCCACCATCTGCAGCTGCCTCACTGCCCTCTTCGACGCCGCCGCCGCCACTTCGCTCCTACTCGGCCACGGACACCAGCACCAGCGCCGACTCAGTAGCCAAACTCGTCTTCGTTATTCAGGTGCCCGTATTCGGCACTCTTGACCGGAAAGACCTTCAGACGGTGGAAACGCTGCTGCATGCCGCGACGCGCGTGTTCAGCAGCGCAGTCTCATGGTCGCGTTAGAGCTCTGATTCGCAGCGAGGGGCAAGCACGGTGGAGGGCAAGGGCGAGGTCGCAGGGCTTGCCCATCGGCATACCACAGGCTCACCCAGCCTCTCCCTCCTTCATGAATCGTTGCCATGGCTTAGCTGCTTTCGCCCTGCTTTCCGCCATGGCGACCCAACCGACCCACTGAGTCGTCACCCCTTCGCCGCACTGCCAGCTGCAATTTTTTCTCCTTGTGCTCGCGTTTCAAAATTCTTTTCAAGACTTTTCTGTGTTCCCCACTCAAACAGCGTCAGGCAATCTGCTGCCAGAGAGTTAGAGCGAGAGAGGAGGGGAGAAGAGAGGAGCGGGAGGGATGGTCGGTGATGCTCGGACGTCGTTGTGCGTCTCCTCCCCTCATCTCCTCCCTCATCCACCCCCCGTTTCGTCCGTCTTTCCTTCCACCTTTCCGACTCGCTCACAGACGATCTATCACCACCGATCCCTCCCTTTCTCCCTTTCCACCACCTCCTTTGCTTTCAAAGGACGCCCACCACTACAGGCGCGTGCGTGCATGCGCGTGTGTGCGTGCTGCTCGTCATACATTTTCGTTGTTGCTCGCTGCCGAGCAGCCCCCTTCCCCTTCCCCTCTGTCTCGATTTCATATGGGGCTCCGCCTCTGCTGTTCCGTCCGCCTTTCACGCAACCGTTTCCGCTTTTCTTTGGTTTCGTTGTCTTATTCATCACCCTCCCCGCTATCAGCCCCGATCTGAACGTGCGCGCGCGTGTGTGTGTGTGTGTCACACTATTCACCACTCACGGCTTCTGTTACTGCCACCAACCAAGGACACACACACACGCACACGCATCCATACAAATCGCTTTTCCTCTTTGCTCTCTGTCCCTTTCCATTGAATGTGTGCTGTCGTGTGCTCTCTCCGTCTTCGGCACTCTTCTTCCTCCTCCTCAACGTTGGTCTCTTCGGTGAGACAACCATCGCAAAAGTTTACAGAAGCGAAGGGTGCCCGCACCGCTTTTATATTGGAGCTGATAGAAAAGAGACGGCGATGAAGGGAGTTGTGAAGGGACTGAAAAGGGGTTCGAAAGGGTTATGGGAAGCGCAGAGAAAGGGCGGTTGTGTGCATCTCTTTCTCTTTCCGCTTGTGTGTGCTGGTGTGACCTGCTGCCACGCCACCTAGCACACACGCATGCGACCAAGTGCAGGCCCTTTCCTCCCTACCCCCCTTTTTCCCCTTTGCGCACACGCACGAATACGAAACTGCAGCGACTCGCGCATGTGTGGGAGCCTCTGCGAAGAAAAAAAGAAAGAAGTCGTCTCCTCCATCGAATGGGCGAATAAAGTTCGTGTTCGGCATGGAGCGCTGCCTGCACTCTTGTACGACTGCTTGCGGATGCCGTCCTTGTGTGCCCCTACCCTAGCCCAGTCTCACACACCCCTCACCTTCCCCATCACCCCTTCGCTTCCCTTCAGTTCAGTCCCTCTGATTCGTTCTGCTCCTGCTCTTGCCGGATCGCCCATCACGGCTGTCACCTCCCGGCTTCAGTTATACCCACGCCCTCACAGACACAGACACACACGCGCACACGCTGTTACACAACCCCCACCCCTCCACCGACGAGAGGAGGCGGCCCCGGTTGCTTTCCTCTTTCTCTCTTGGTGGGCTCGCTGCTCCTTTGTGTGCCTATCGGCGCCCCTGAGAAAGCGAGATGGACAGAAGAAGGCGAGGAGCAGGAGAGCGGAGAGAACTAATGAGGTTTCCCATGGCGTAACGGCGCTGCGGTCCATCGACGGCACATCAACGCCGCCGCCGCTTCCCCTTCGCTGGCGCATTGTTTTATCGTGCCGTTTCACAGGATAACTTCCTCTTTTTTTACATTTCGTTGCCTATTCCCTTCATCATCGACCCTCTTTATCCCGCCGTAGGCTGCCCTCCTCACGCGCGCTGGCGGTGGTGGTGGTGGTGGTGCAACACATATCACCCGCAAACGACCGCCTCACCTCTCTCCCTCCCTCCTCTCACTTTGCAGCCTCTCCCAGCTTCGTTCCCCGCGTGCCTCCCCTGTGTGCGTGCTTCTCCTCCACTGACGCTCGTGCGCTTCGTCATTTTTGGCACCCCGACTCGTTCCTTTATTCCACATGTCGCCCTTTCGCGCAGCATCTGCCTCCCCCTCCCCCCTCCGCCTCCTCTCTTCGAGTGCGCTCACTTCATCTCTCTGCCTATCGGCGACTGCGTTTTGACCGGGACGTATCGACGCATCACGGCCGTTGCGCGACTGTGCGTGGGCATTGCTGCCAGGCCCACGCTTCGCTGACGCGCCTGCGCCTCCCTCTCTCCGCGCTCCTTGGCCGTCTCTCGAGCATCCGCAGACCACCACGGAGGAATAGGGAGACATCCACGTCGTTCATGCACTTGGTGCCGATTAGCAGCTTGCACCACACCTGCGTAGACTCCGTCACCTAAGCCACCGAGCACCAGTGCGATGGTGCGGAGCGGACGGAGGCTCGAAGAACGGCCTTTCGATGCGCAACCTCAACAGCGGTGCTACTGCAGCCACAACCACCTTCACCCCGCTGTCCCCGTACGTCATGGGTACCTTCTCATCCCCCGTCAAACCTATGCTAACACCCGCAACAACGCCGTCGTACGCGCACTAGTCCCCCTCCCCCTCCCCTGCTGTCCCTTCTGTACGCTGGCAGAGAGACAGGAGTAGCAGCGTCAGCAACCATGCAGGCTGAGTGGACCAGGTGCCTCCGGCAAGCCCTTCCCTCCAACGGCTGCCAGAGATGCCTGTGGTCGCCGCCTCCGCGCTTTTGGCGAAGCGCTTCGCTCGCGCATAATCGAGCAAGCGCGCAGCAGCGGCGGCAGCGCCACACTGACGGCCCCGCGTGTGCCGTCTCTGGGCTTCAGCACCATCTCCAATAATTTCCGCGCGACAGCGAGCCGCTTGGTGTGGAGTGACTGCGCTGGCGTGAGCAGCGCTCAGGCCTACGGTTTTCGTTTCGGTGCGCTGCTTTCCTCAACCATAGCGGCGGCTTCAGCTTCGGGCGCGGCTCTACCTTCATTGGCAGCGACGAGGGCGGTGGCCAGAGTGGGAACAACTTTGTCGATTGCCAGCCGGGCGCCAGGATGTTCAAGGAGCAGCAGCAGCGGCTAGGGATGCGTGACAGCTGCACAAGACACGTCTCTTCTTGCGCGGACTGCAAAAATGCAGGAAACAGCAGGCGAGGGCTGCACTGAGCGCGTTGACGGAGGCAGCGAAACGGCTGACGCCGTGGTGGCTGCCGGTGCTGCCTTGGCAGCGGCAGAAAGGCGAAGGAGCGATTCTTTCTTTTTTTGGCTTCCATCGTGCAAATCCACTTAGCACCGCCGCCGCGTACGCGTTCCGAAGCCCCAAGGCTGACCTCTCACTCGCTCTTCTGAGAGGGGGACTACCTTGCGCTCTGCTGAATGGCGGCCCTTGCCCTCGGGGTCTCGCTGACAGCGAGCGGCCATCACCTGTTGAAGCGCTTCGTGCCTGTGGCTGCCGCGTAGTGCTTCCGCGTCGCCGTCATCTCCGCTTTTCCTCATCTTTTCCAATGCGCAGAGCCATGCTGTGGGGAGAGGCACCGGTGCACACAGGCCTGCTGGAGCACGTGGCCGGAGCGGTGGCGCCTACCTTTGTGAGCCACGCACTTCAAAGGGGGGAGGACCATGCCCAGAGGGCCTCTTGTAGCTTTCTTATATGTCTGTGCGCGTGCGCGCCTTCGCGGGCGTTCGCTTCGGAGGGGATGTGAGTGGGGGCCTGTCTCTGAGACCGCATGCCGCCTATCTGTTGAGGAGGATCATATCGCTGGCTGGCCCGCCCTTGTCTCGCTGATTCCGCTATGGCTTCTGTTTTTTTCTCTTCGCACTTACGCATGCGCGGCATCGCGAAGGTGTATACGGCGCTCGTGCGTGTGCGCCTCTACGTGTAGACACGTGCGCACAAGCTTGCCTCCTCCCCGCTTCCCTCGACGGCGTCTCCTGCCCCACTCCCCCCTCTGGCTGCCCTGGAATGGCTGTGAACCTCTGCCTATGCTTGCGTGCCTGTGTGTGTGTGGTGATGACGCGTTTTGGTGTCAGACAGTTGGGATAGCGAGACTGCCCACCCACCTTTCTGCCCTCGTCGATGGCAGCGATTCTGCCTCAGCGCGAACTCTCGAGATAAGACGCACAAAGGCCACACGAACGTGTCTGCGTCCGCTTCGAGCGACGGTGGTTCACCTGGACGGTCGCCATGAATACGGTGAACAACATGCCACGCATGCATGTATGCGTGCGCGCCCCTGCATGCAAGCTGCTGGGCGATATTGTGGTTGAGTGAGGCGTGCGGGATGGTTGAAGTCACCTTGCGGCGGACGTGCGTATCTCCCTCTTCCGCTCTCTTCCTCGGCTCCACCATCTCAGCGCCTCACGCATCGCGAGGCCGAGCCCCTCCCCCCCGCCTCCCTCCATCATGCCAGGTTTTTTTTTTCGGCTTGCCTTCCACATTTCCACATCCCCCCGCTTTGCTCTTGCTCACTTCCTCCAATGTGCTCCCTGCGATTTCGTCCCCCATCCCTCCGCTTCTGCTTCGTGGGGTCGAATGCACTTCTGCTCGGCATCACGTGTGATGCCATGCGCATCCCCCTGAATCATCCGTGTTGGGTCCTCTGTGACGCACGCGCGTGCGCACATGCACGTTTGTCTCTGTATGCGCGCCCGCCTTCACGTGTGAGGGAGGAGGGTTGCACATATCCCACGCGAAGCAAAACGAAAAGGACCACACAGGAAGCAGAGCATTCACATCCGCCAGTGCCCGATCACCCCACTGCCGCCTCTCGCATCCGTGAAAGCAGCTTTCCCCTGCTCTCTCTCTCTCTCTCATCCAGGTGTCTCTGTATATATGTGCTCTCTGAGACTGCGCGTTTCGAACTTGTACAACCTGTAGTAGTTGGTGCACACAGAGGCGCAAACCTCCACACCTCCACACACACACATCTGACTCCTCTCTCGCGTCCATCCTCTCCGACTACGGAAGCAACATACCTCCCAATCGCATTGTTGCCAATTCCCTTTACGGCCACAACGTTGCTGTGGGTGTCGCCACGTTTCGACGTTGACTCGCACGGTCTCCGGTGTCCATGCACACGCCACGAACGGGTAGCGGCGCACCATCATTGCAGCGCGTCACGACTACGGCTGGGATGAAGAGCCCCTCATATCGCCATGGCCACGAAACCGGCGATGGCGGCTTCCCTGGCGGTAACACGTCGCCGTTGTTTCCACCTCTAACGCCAGAGAGAGAGGAGGCGTTGCGAGCAAAGGGCCGTCAGCTACTGGAGGAGTACCGCTGTGAGGTGGCCGAGAAAGGTTTGCCCTATGCCGCGGAGGAGGTCGCTGCCCTCCAGGAGCGAGGTAGAGAGCTGCTGCGCACTGCACGGGAGGCTGCTGCTGCGAACGGCGGTCATCATGTACCGGCACCCATGCTGAGCGCAGCGGCTCGAACGGCTGCAGCGACGGCGCACCTTTCTGCCTTGCTTACTGGCGCCTCCAGCATGGACATCAACAACGGCGGGAGCGTCGCCGAGCCATCTACTTCAGCATCCCCGCAGCTGCTACACACGGCTACAGCCATGCCGTCTTCTTCGACAGCCAAACCGTTAGCTACCGCCGAGGGAGAGGGGGTTGGAGCCCCCGAGAAGGTGACTTCGATCGATGCTGCGGCATTACCATCTCCGCCCTTGCCGTCGCCGATGCAGGACGTGCTCACCGGGGAGCAGAGCCTTCCGCGCTTCGTCCCCGAGCAGCAGGCACCGCTCCTCGAACCGCCACTGCCTGCTCCTGTCACAGCAGAGCAGTTCCTTCCTCAAGGGCAAGCGGACGCTTCCAGACAGGCCCTATTGGAGCAGTTTAACGAGCACATGTCTCAGTGTGAGCGGGCCAATCAGGCGTACTGGGCACACGTGAGTAGTGAGCACGAAAAGCAACTATCCGCCTTGCAGCAGGAGTGTGCAGCGTACGCGCACCGTGCGGCTGGGGCTGAGGCTGCCGCAAAGGCTCAACAGCAGCAATGGGCCCTAGAAGAGGAGGACCGCGCCAACGCCGCTGCTACCCTCCGGCTCGAAGCTATCAGTCTGGCAGAGGAACTTCAAGTTGCATTCCAGCGCACCGCCGAGGCAGACGCGACGAGAAGCGCTCTACAAGCAACACTGCAGCTGCACAAGAGCCGCCTGAGCGAGCTGGAGCAGCAGTACTCAATCGCCAATGAAGAGCTCCGCGCGGCCCAGGAGGAAGCCGACGCTGCCCGCCGGCGGATCGCGGAGCTGGAGGCGGCGAACGCGGAGCTGCGCGCTGCGTGTGAGGGAGCTGCTGCTGCGCCGCTCACCCGCGGAGACGCGAACCCGTTTGCAGACGCTGGCGATGATGGTGAGCTGGATGCTGCCCGCCGGCGGATCGCGGAGCTGGAGGCGGCGAACGCGGAGCTGCGCGCTGCGTGTGAGGGAGCTGCTGCTGCGCCGCTCACCCGCGGAGACGCGAACCCGTTTGCAGACGCTGGCGATGATGGCGAGCTGGATGCTGCCCGCCGGCGGATCGCGGAGCTGGAGGCGGCGAACGCGGAGCTGCGCGCTGCGTGTGAGGGAGCTGCTGCTGCGCCGCTCACCCGCGGAGACGCGAACCCGTTTGCAGACGCTGGCGATGATGGTGAGCTGGATGCTGCCCGCCGGCGGATCGCGGAGCTGGAGGCGGCGAACGCGGAGCTGGAGGCGGCGAACGCGGAGCTGGAGGCGGCGAACGCGGAGCTGCGCGCTGCGTGTGAGGGAGCTGCTGCTGCGCCGCTCACCCGCGGAGACGCGAACCCGTTTGCAGACGCTGGCGATGATGGCGAGCTGGATGCTGCCCGCCGGCGGATCGCGGAGCTGGAGGCGGCGAACGCGGAGCTGCGCGCTGCGTGTGAGGGAGCTGCTGCTGCGCCGCTCACCCGCGGAGACGCGAACCCGTTTGCAGACGCTGGCGATGATGGTGAGCTGGATGCTGCCCGCCGGCGGATCGCGGAGCTGGAGGCGGCGAACGCGGAGCTGCGCGCTGCGTGTGAGGGAGCTGCTGCTGCGCCGCTCACCCGCGGAGACGCGAACCCGTTTGCAGACGCTGGCGATGATGGCGAGCTGGATGCTGCCCGCCGGCGGATCGCGGAGCTGGAGGCGGCGAACGCGGAGCTGCGCGCTGCGTGTGAGGGAGCTGCTGCTGCGCCGCTCACCCGCGGAGACGCGAACCCGTTTGCAGACGCTGGCGATGATGGCGAGCTGGATGCTGCCCGCCGGCGGATCGCGGAGCTGGAGGCGGCGAACGCGGAGCTGCGCGCTGCGTGTGAGGGAGCTGCTGCTGCGCCGCTCACCCGCGGAGACGCGAACCCGTTTGCAGACGCTGGCGATGATGGCGAGCTGGATGCTGCCCGCCGGCGGATCGCGGAGCTGGAGGCGGCGAACGCGGAGCTGCGCGCTGCGTGTGAGGGAGCTGCTGCTGCGCCGCTCACCCGCGGAGACGCGAACCCGTTTGCAGACGCTGGCGATGATGGCGAGCTGGATGCTGCCCGCCGGCGGATCGCGGAGCTGGAGGCGGCGAACGCGGAGCTGCGCGCTGCGTGTGAGGGAGCTGCTGCTGCGCCGCTCACCCGCGGAGACGCGAACCCGTTTGCAGACGCTGGCGATGATGGCGAGCTGGATGCTGCCCGCCGGCGGATCGCGGAGCTGGAGGCGGCGAACGCGGAGCTGCGCGCTGCGTGTGAGGGAGCTGCTGCTGCGCCGCTCACCCGCGGAGACGCGAACCCGTTTGCAGACGCTGGCGATGATGGTGAGCTGGATGCTGCCCGCCGGCGGATCGCGGAGCTGGAGGCGGCGAACGCGGAGCTGGAGGCGGCGAACGCGGAGCTGCGCGCTGCGTGTGAGGGAGCTGCTGCTGCGCCGCTCACCCGCGGAGACGCGAACCCGTTTGCAGACGCTGGCGATGATGGTGAGCTGGATGCTGCCCGCCGGCGGATCGCGGAGCTGGAGGCGGCGAACGCGGAGCTGCGCGCTGCGTGTGAGGGAGCTGCTGCTGCGCCGCTCACCCGCGGAGACGCGAACCCGTTTGCAGACGCTGGCGATGATGGCGAGCTGGATGCTGCCCGCCGGCGGATCGCGGAGCTGGAGGCGGCGAACGCGGAGCTGCGCGCTGCGTGTGAGGGAGCTGCTGCTGCGCCGCTCACCCGCGGAGACGCGAACCCGTTTGCAGACGCTGGCGATGATGGCGAGCTGGATGCTGCCCGCCGGCGGATCGCGGAGCTGGAGGCGGCGAACGCGGAGCTGCGCGCTGCGTGTGAGGGAGCTGCTGCTGCGCCGCTCACCCGCGGAGACGCGAACCCGTTTGCAGACGCTGGCGATGATGGCGAGCTGGATGCTGCCCGCCGGCGGATCGCGGAGCTGGAGGCGGCGAACGCGGAGCTGCGCGCTGCGTGTGAGGGAGCTGCTGCTGCGCCGCTCACCCGCGGAGACGCGAACCCGTTTGCAGACGCTGGCGATGATGGTGAGCTGGATGCTGCCCGCCGGCGGATCGCGGAGCTGGAGGCGGCGAACGCGGAGCTGCGCGCTGCGTGTGAGGGAGCTGCTGCTGCGCCGCTCACCCGCGGAGACGCGAACCCGTTTGCAGACGCTGGCGATGATGGTGAGCTGGATGCTGCCCGCCGGCGGATCGCGGAGCTGGAGGCGGCGAACGCGGAGCTGCGCGCTGCGTGCGAGGATGCGTGTTCGGCGGGCAAGACCCGGGATGGGGAGCTGGAAGAGGCGCTTGAGTATGTCGGAGACCTCGAGGAGGCGCTTGCCGAGGCCGCGGGTGACTTGGAGCGACTGCAGGAGGATGTGGAGGAGAAGTCGCGCCTTATTCAAGCGCTGCGCGCTGGGGAGGCTGCGTTGGGATGCTTAGCGGTGGATACCACATGCAGGGCAGGCAGCAGCCGGGGGAACGTCGCGCATACCTCAGAGGGTGGGCTTAGTAGTCTAGAGGAGGGGATCACCTGCAACTCGGCGGAGGTGGTGCGTGCCCTGCGTATGCGCGTGGCGGATCTCACGCATGAGCTCGAGAAGATGCGTCGAAAGCAAGAGCAGCCGTCGATGTCGGCCATGGTGCCAGGAATGGAGGCGCTGGGCCGGCAGTATGCAGATGTTGAGCGTAGGCTTGCACTTGCGGAGGAGGCGAATGCAGCGCTGGAGGACGAGGTGCAGCAACTGCGCGGCCAGGCGCCGGGCATAGCGGATGGACAGAAGCGGGCGAAGGAAGGCGGGGTTGCCAAGAGCGAGAGGCAGAAGTCGCGTCCGCCTGATGGCACGACTCGAACGGTGGCTTTGGCGACCGCCTCGGTGAGTAGTCTGAACAATTTGGGCTCGGCCTCTGACGGCACCTATGGCCCAGAGGAAGTGCTCTCTACGGTGCCACTGCCTCTTGCGGGCACATCAACGAAGCCAATGCGCGGGTTGGAGGATCACCACGCCAGCAAGGCCTCCGGCGCCGCAGGGAGCGGGACGGGTGCTGCGCTGCGTGGTATCGGGCTACATGCGGTAGTTGCTGGAATTCCGGCAGCGGCAGATGTGGAGTCGGGGGAGGAAGACGACAGCAACAGCCATAGCACCCCTCATACAATGGCGTCCTATCACATGGGCCGCGATAACGAGGGGTCTCATGGAGGCATGGCGGGCCTTGTCACTGGCAGCCTTCACGACGGCGATGCCGGACAGATTTCCGGCGCCGATGAAGATCAGGAGTGCCAGCGGGCTGCCACGTTTCGCACGCTGCTGCCCGCCGCCAGCGAGGACGCCGAAGCTCTTGGAGCTATGCCAACTTGCAGAGACGGCGACATCGAGTTGAACGACTCCCACCTTGGGCCACGCGATATTGACGTCGACGGCGACGACGATGACAATACGGAGGAGGGCGATGTTTCGGTGAGCACGCGCGTGGCAGCCTCGCTTGGGCAGCGAGCAACTTACACCGCTGCCCTCGAGGGCAAGGTTGATGACAGTGGCGCTGCGATGCAGAAGTTGGGTCGACAGTATGCGGATGCACAACACCGGCTCTTCCGTTCGGAGGAGGCGCGACAGAGCCTCGAGGCCGAGGTGGTGGAGCTGCGAGGGATGGTGGAGGAGCTGCACACAGCGCTGGCTCGACAGCCTCAGCAGATGCCGTTTGCGGCACGCGTGAGTGGCGACGTTGGCGGTGATGCAGAGACATGCACCGCCACCTCCGCCTCCTCGGTGCCCACCGCAGTGCGAGAGCGGCCCATCCAGCGAGACGGTCGTGGCCAGGGAGTGTCTTTGTCCGCGGTTGCGTCATCACAGTCTGCTGGCGACGATGCGGAGAGCGGCAGTTTCAGCTCTGCTCACCTTACTGAGCATGGCGTGTCTGTGACAACCACAGCAGCGCCAGCTCACGATGACGATCCTCGTGCCTGCCAGTACCCCTTTGGAACTGCCACGCCAGAGGACACCGGTGCCCTGCACGAGCGCATCGCAGACCTCGAGGGCCGGCTGAGAGAATCGGAGGCCCAGCACGAGGAGGAGCTACAGGTGCTCGCTGAGGCCGCTGCTGACCGCATCACGGCAATGGAGCAACAGTACGCAGACAGCCTGGAGGCAGCTCAGAAAGCAGTGGAAACGGCGGAGGAGGAACTTCGAGGTGAGCAGAGGATCACCGCGTCGCTGAGGGCGCAAGTGACGCAGCTTACGAACACGTTAACAGATGCCCAGACCGCTCATGCGGCGGAGCTTCAGATGCTGCGAGCGGAGGACGAGGCCCTGTTGCAGCAGCGTCTCAGTGGGGAGGAGGACTCCTTGGAGGTTGCCATCCAGACGCTAGGTCAGCGTTATCAGGATTATCGACGCGCTCTTACCTCTTGCAGCGAGACAGGCGATGGTGACACGGCCAGCAAGGGGGGAACACCGGGGTCGTCGCAGTTGCCGCTAGAGACCGCACAGTACTGGGAGGCTCAGCATGCCACGCTTCTCGAGCGCTTTCATCAGCTAGAGCGCGAGTACGACGCGTTTGCGCAGGGCATCACCGCGCTGCAGCGCCGCGTCAGCGAGCAGGAGGCGATGAGGCAGGAAGAAGAGCAGAGCAGGAGGATGCGTGACACCACGGCGCAGCAGCTCACCACGCTCCACCGACGTCTGGAAGAGATGCGCAAAGTTGTCGATGCCGCTCAAGCCGACGCGCAGGCCCACTCCGATGAACTTCGTGACTTCACAGCGCGCCACTCCGAGAGCGAAGCTGCGCTGCGCGCTGAGGTAAGCCGTTTGCGTTCTCAACTGCAAGCTGCACGGGAGGAGTTGACGCACGCCAACAACCTCAACGGAGAGCTCTCGGAGCTGCTGCAACAGGGGGCCACGAGCGTCGAAGCGGCGCTGCAAGAGCGGGACGCGCAGTGCACCGCACTCAATGGGCAAGTGCAGCAGCTGAAGCTGCAGCTTGCTGCAACAGGAGACCGGTTGGCGGGCCAGCAGGCAGCGCTGCAGGAGCAGCGCGTCGGCGCGGCTGCGCTGCAGCAGCGCCTACTCGAACTCGAGGAGGAGAGGCGTGTAGCAGAGGCTCAGCTGCGAGAGGTCCAGCAAAATGTCGAGGAGCACAAGCGGGCGGCGATGAGCGCGGCAGAGAGAGCCTCCCGCGATGCTGAACAAGCGCGCGCCGCTGCGCAGCAGGCCATGGCACAGCAGCACGAAGCGCACAAGCAGGAGATCGCAGCTTTGCACCGCGAGCTGGATGACCTACGTGGTGAGCTGGAGGTAGCGCAGACTGTCGCGGCAACGGTGCCGCTGGAGACGCAACGACATCAGTGCGATCTCGGCACAGTGCGCGACCGCCTAGCCGAGGCGCTGCGCACTCAGCAGGAGCTGCAGCAACATCTGAACAGAAGTCGCTCGGAGGTTGAGCGTCAGCGCCTTCTCATGCGTGGCGGCGACGGCAGCGGCGTCGATGCAAGTGACACCGGTGACTACGAGGGTGGCGCCCGCAGCCGGGGAACCGCCGCAGACGCGCGCCTAAACGCTCTCCTCCATCGCACCGAGGAGCTCGAGGAGAAGCTGCGCGAGACCGCGGCGGAGCGGGATGAAGTGCAACAGGAGAGGGACCGCCTCTCAATGCAGGTGAAGAGCGCTGCGCGCATGGCGGAGGTGAAGGAGCAGTCGACGCGGCGGCAGGAGGCGGAGCTGCGCAGTGCGCGCTCGCAACTCGCCGCCGTCCGTGACGATCTCGCCCAGCGTGTCCAGTCGAATCATACACTGCAGCTGGAGGTGGAGCACTTGCAGGAGCGCCTCGCGGACATGACACGTGCCTATGAGGAGCTGCAGGGCCGCCATCATGTCACCAGGTCGCAGTCTGTTATGCAAGAACACGGCGTGGCTCTACTGATGGCCAAGACCGTGACGATCCCTCACACGCTGGAGGAGTTCGTGGAGGGGGTGTTCTCTGCGTATCAGGCGGTCGTGCATGTGGCGAGCAAGGACCGTCGCTACATCGTCGATCGCTGTGACCGCATCGAGAGAGCCACCAGTGACGCCATGGCAGAGGCGGAGGCGCAGAGTCGCGCCTACGAAGCGGCCATCGCCGAAGCGCAGGAGGAGCAGCAGCAGATGAAGGAGATCATCGAAAACCTTCAGCAGACTCTGCAGAAGGCCGAGGAGGCGAAGGACGCCGCCGAGAGAGCTGCCGCTGCGGCCCGCGAAGAGCTGGAGGCGACCCAGCGTCAAGCACGCGAGGACGTCTTCAACGCGCAGCGTGACCTTCAGGGGGCGGAGCTGCAGCACGCCGACACACTCCACTCGCTTTCTCTTCTTCAGGACGAGGTGGCGAACACCGCCGCCCTCATCAGGAACCAGAAGAGTGGGTACGAGCAGCGGGAGGCGGAGCTGATGGAGGAGGTGGCGCGGCTGCAAGCAGAGCTGGAGACGCGCAAGTCGTCGGCGCGGCAACTGCAGCAAGCCAAGGATGAGAGGTGCGCGGAGCTGCAGGATATGATTGATGGAGCGGTGCAGGCGCGGGACCGGGCTGTGCATGAGGCGCAGGCGCTGCAGACGCAGCTGGCCCGTGTGCTGCCGCGCCTGGCGCAGCTTGAGGACGAGCAGGCGCAGCGCACGGCCGACCTCATGGACACAGCACAGCAGTTGTCTGCGCTGCACAAGAAGACGGCCTCCACGGAGAACGTGTCGCGCCAGCATATCGAGGAGCTCAATAAAACCCTTCAAGAGCTTCTTCAGGCCCACGCGATTCTGCAGCGTACGCACACCTCTACGGAGGCCACGGCACATCGACTTAAATCACAGCTTGCGGACGTGACTCAAGAGCTGCAGCGTACGACTGAAAAGGCCAGTCAGCAGGAGGGGGAGCTGGCGGCGGTGAGGGCGCGCCTGCACGAGGTGGAGGCCCAGACAAGCAGCGTGATAGCTGATGACCAGACGCGGCTGCAGGATAGCGAGCGTCGCGTGCGCGGGCTAGAGCACCGCAACACGGCGCTGCAGCAGGAATGCAAGACACTCCAGGAGTCGCTGCAGTCCCTCCGCCTCGAGCACGATCTCGCCGTCGATGCGCTGCAACGCAAGTCGGAGGCGATGGCGGCGCAGGAACAGCAGATGAACGGTAAGCTCCAACTTGTGCGTGAGCGCGTGGCGACGCTAGAAGCTGAGCGGAGGGAGCTGATGTCCTCGGAGCAGGCCCTCACGGCTTCCCGTGACGCGTGCCAGCGGGAGGTGCGCTCCCTCGAGCATCAGGCGGAGCATTTGAAGCGCCATCTGCACGCCTCTAATGGACACAACGAGCGACTAAACCAGGAGATGGTCCAGCTAAAGTCAGAGCACGCCGCGGAGGTGGATCGGCTGCGAGAGGCCATCACGGACGCGCAGAAAGAGCTCACCAAGTGTCGCCAGCTCCTCGCCAAGGCGGAGGCGCGCCAGGTCGAGCAGGAGAGCACACACTACAGCCTCTCCACGGAGGTGTGCGCTGTCCGAGAGGAGCTTAAAGCTGCACGTGCGCAGGCGGAGAAGGCTACGGAGCAGTACCGAAAAGCGAAGGCAGAGCAGGAGGAGATGTCGACGCTCTTGCAGTCGCAGATCGCGCATCTCTACGACGAGCTCCGTGGTAAGCAGGAGAAGCTGCGGACGCTGGAGAACACGTCTGCGCATCAGCAGGACACTCTCAACGGATTGCGACAGGGCATCTCGGAGGCGGAGGAGAGCCTCAAGCGCACGCGGCAGGAGCTGCTCAGTCAGCAAGAGGCCGCCGCTGCGGCAAAGGAGCATCACCGTCGCGACCGGTACGAGTTACAGACGAAGCTCAACGACGCCGAGGACGCTGTGGCGGAGATGGTGCGCAGCCAGGAGCAGTACCGTCAGCGCATGACAAGCAAGGTGGAGCTGTACGAGGTGGCGGAGGAGGCGCTTCGGAGAGAGGTGACGGACTTGCGCGCCGACGTTGCGAGGTTGGAGGAGGCTCTGGCCGCAACGACGCACGGCAAGGAGACTGCGGAGACTCACCAGTCGCGGCAGGCGCAGTCCATCAAGGCCGCTGAGTCAGAGCTGCAGTCACTGCGCGCGCAGTCTGCGCGCGACATGGAGGAGCTTACACATCTCAAGTTGCAGGTGCAACAGCGCACAACCGAATTGGAGCGATGCAGGCGCGAGGCTACGGCGCAGCTGGCAGGCGAGAGGCTTCGATGGGAGACGGAACACGCCGCAGCCTGCGAGGCGCTGGAGGAGGCCCTGCGGCAAGAGCAGCAGGCCACTAGGGACGCTCGTGAGGCACGGGAGTGCGCCCTGGCATCGCTAGAGTGTAAGCAGAAAGTTGTTGTTTCGATGGAAGACGAGTGCCGTGCGCTGCGAGGTGAGCTGCGTCAGCTGCGGCGTAGCCTTGACGCGGCACATTATCAGCTCACCTCACTGGAGGGGATGGCCAAGGACACAGCGAACGCTCTGGGGATGACCCCAGAGGACCTCTTCGGCAGCGAAGGCAGTGCCCTGGTGGACCCGGCGCCGCACCTGCACGGCACATCTGTGGACTCCATCGTGAGTTGCGCATCAGCCGCTGTCTCCGCGGCCGCGGTGCAGTCTGTGATGGACGAGCTGCAGCGTCGACTCAGCATCTACACGCTCGCGGCTAACACCTTTGACGCGGAAGATGACCAAGTCGCGGAGCTTCGAAAAGCATTGGAGCAGCACGAAGACGCTGTACAGCTTTTGGCGGAGGCATGCATTGGGGAAAGCATGAGTGCGGCGAGCAGCGCTACACCTCTGCATGCTGGCATAGCGGCCACCGGTGAAGCAACGCCTGGCCTGAACAGTACGCCCACGCCGCGCAGCCCAAGGACAGCCGCCTCTCCTGGTGCAGACCTTGGCAGAACGAGCGCTTCAGCCGCGCCTCCTCGTGTCGTACTCACAGCGGCGCAGCGAGGGCTCATGCAGAGCATACGTCAAGCCAGCTCGACGTATGTGCACCGTGTCGAAGATCATGTGCGCACAGCGCAACAGATGCTAAGGTGTGTGATGATGGCCATCGGCGCACACGAGATAGCATCGCCACCGGCCAGTTGCCCTACCACGGCGGCTTTGCCGTCTAGGCATAGGCTGCACGTAGCGGCGACGGTGGCGGAGCTGCATCGTCGCACCGCCACTCTTACCCGTGCAACAGAGCGAACGCTGGACTTGGTCTTACAGGGCGGCGGTGGCGTAGCCGCAGCCGAGCGCTCGTTGACGCAGTCGCCCAGCGGCAGTATTCTACACGAACAGCTGCAGGACATGCGACGCCTCTTCTCCGAGGCAGAGCGGTACGCCTTGCTACCTTTCAACGAGCTTCTCAGCTTTCCCTATTCAGCTGAAGTGGGGGCTGCCGCAGCCGTGACGGCAGATGAGGAGGGTAAAGTCGGCGGGCAGCCGTCGAGCAAACTTCACGCGCACACCAAGCGGCCACAGCTGGTGAGGGTGTCAGGCCCCGGCACCGCATCTGTTACCGTTGCGGCTTCTTCAGACCGGCCTCCATCAAGCACGACGCACACCTCCGGCGCAGTCTGCGTAGAGACAGTGGCGGTTGCTGCACTGTCGCCGATCAAATGCGATGAGCCGGGGCGTCAGTGGTTCTAACCCCTCTCCCCCCTCTCCCCAGCGCAGCTCGTGCCGAGGTGTCCCTCTCTTCCCGCGCAGTCGCTCTACATACCTTCCTCCTCACCCACCTCTCTTCTCTGCGTCATCGTAGTCGTATTTGGCACCCTACCCGCTCCTCTCTCCGCACGCACGCTTGCTAGTGACAGAGTGGGGTGCGCGTGTGCGTGTGTGTGTTTAGTCGCGCCACTGCTTTTACCGCATCTTTCTCACGCTCTCATGTGTGCCCCGTCGCTGCAGATGTCCGCTTCTTTCTCTTGCCAAGTCGTCCACCTAACGTACTCTGCTCCCCCTCTCCCCCACCACTTTCGCTTTCTCACAGTCTTGCTTTCTGGTTGTGTGTGTGTGTGTCTGCCAATCCACCTACCGCGAGAAGGTGGGTGCTTCGGGGCTGCCTCTCTCCCTTTGTCGCGCCTGTGAATGAACGCATGCGTTGCTGTGTGGTCTTGATTTCGGTGTACCTTCGTCTTGATGTGGCCACCGACTCTCACGCAACCCCTCTCTCGCGCGGGCGCACTGCGCACACTAATGGTGTGTGGATGTGTACAACCGTGCCGTCATCTCCAGTAGCTAAAGACCCCGCCGAGGGACTGCGAAGCACATGCGCAGTTAAGTTGATGCCACCTGCCCCAAGATGAGCCTGGCGACGCACAGCGACGAGTATCTTGCAAGAGTAGTGCTTCGTCTCCCTCTGTCCTTGCGCTGATGCCTTGGCGCGCTGTGCTGCAGCTTGTGCCGTGGGTCGTCGTCATCAGCGAAGGATGCTGCGTGTGTGCGTATGCCTCTGTAAAGATGCAGAGCGTGCAACAGCCTCTTCACCTTCCAGCACCGATTTCAGGAATCCCTTCACGGAGTCTGTGTCGCTTACTTCGGCGTCTTGGCCTCCTTACTCGCTCTCTTCCACCCACTTCTCCGCTTCTCCGCTTCTCCCACCTCTTTCTCGCTCCGATTCGCGTCTCGAGGTGCGTGCATGCGCAAGTGTGGCCCCCACCCCCACCCCGAAGTTTGCTGTGGGACTGCTGGCCCTCGGCGGTGCTTCTCCTCTTTCTTGCTTTGCTCTGCCGCCTCCCCACGGCAGCCCCAGCCATCGGCTCGCCGTTGCCCGCGCGCAGAGAGTATGCAAAAAAGCAGGTGCGTGCGCGATACCGCAGCAGCTGTTGACGCACGAGTATAGCGGCGCAACGCTTCCACCATCAGCGAGGCAGTCGGCGGCACCTCGAACGTTTCGAAAGCGTGGTCGCCTTCGTTCCTCTCCCCTGCCTCCTCGCTCAGCCGGCACCGATCAGCGACCCCATCCCTCCCTCTCCTGCTCGCGCTTTCTCGCCTCGGACGAAGAGAAAGAGGGATGCGGTCGTCCGACATTTTTCACGCGTGGAAACACACGCCCGTCGTGCGAAAGAGTCGCGCTCAGGACAGCGGCGTCAACCAGTACGGATTGAAGCCCGTCCGCTCCTATGACTTCTTGAACCCGACGAACTTGGTGAACTTTGGGCGCGGCACCGCCTTCGACAACCTTGGCGTGCGCCGCTCCGAGCGGGGTCAGATAGACTCGTCCCCCTCGCTCGGCGGATCGCCCGTATTCACGCAGGCACGGCTCCTGGGACTGAGCGGCGACGACCAGCTCCGCCTCTGCGAGTCGGAGACGACGCAGCTTCGAGTGTGCATGGCGAAGGGCGGTAGCACCTGCGAACGCGAGAGCCTTCTGCTAGACGCGTGCCTCTCGAAGGTAGGCCACCTGCGCCGTGCGATTAACCAAGCCGGCTCCGAGTTCAACGACTGGCTGATTCAAAATGTGTCAGACAATCACACGAAGCCATTTGAGCACCGTCCGCATGATTGGCGGCACCACTACGCGCAGGAGAAGCTCATGCGTGAGAAGCAGCAGAACGGGCACGCGTATGGGCGGCGGCCGAAGGAGTTCTCGTTTGGCGCTCGCTATGTAAAGACGGAGGGCTACGGCAAGCGCCCGCGTCTCCCATACAACAAGTGATCCGCGCGATCACGGAGACGCCACTGATCGAATCGCTCACTGTGAATGCGAGCGTGCGGCGCGTGCGCACAATGGCAGGGACTGCATGGGCCCGATGTGCTTGTGTGTGCGTCCGTTGTGCATTGCGCCTTCGTTGTATTTCGCATTCGTTTGATTGTGTGCCCTCCTGTTCCGCCCTTTTCTGGTGTGCGCGGCCCCTCATCCCCTCATCTACTCCCCCCCGTCCCTTGGGAAGGCGCACACGCACACACACTTACACACATGCACGCAGACACAGTCTCTGACAAGCGTTGACGTGCTCGCTCATCAAAAGCGTAATTGAGTCACACCAAACATACAGATAGCAGGGCGGGTACGGGCACGCATATCCACCTCGAACGTACAGTCGGAGTCATGCGATGCCATCGAGGCGCGTGTGCGCGCTTATGTCAGCTTCAGTAAGAAGGATGGTGGGCTCTTTCGTTGACGTCTCCTCCCGACCCATTTCCATTGGTCTCCTTGCTTTGAAGTGTGTCTCCCCCCTTCCCGTTCCCCCGCCCTCCTCTGTCCAGGACGGAAACTCTTCAGTCTTTGCCGTCAGTGGGAGCTTCTGCAGCAACCTCGGTGGCGCGACCGGTGGTGATGGCGGTCGGGAGGGAAACGGACGCGTCGTGAGAGGGCTGCCGATGCGCGAGCAGGCGAACGCGCCAGCACCCCGGCTTCTTGGGAGGTCTTCGCTGCTTCTCGAGGCGGCTCGTTTCTGCTACGCTTTTTTTTTCTTCGCCGGCTATCGTCTGCGCCAATGAAGCGACGGAAGTGCACACTTCCACCCCACACGCCGCGGCTGCCACCCATCGCCTCGCTTTCTCCCCCTCTGTGTCTCCCTTCCTCCCCCCTCCCCCTCCCTCTGGCTGCCCCGAATCACCTCCCTGTGCACCCGCACGGGCACGCGTACACACACGCTCCTGCGCCCCCCATCGGTGCCGCCCAGGGGTGCAGGAGTACATGTAGATTCGCGTCGCCACGCTCGCTCGTTACCCACAGCCTCCATCCCGCCTTCTCCTTTGCTCACTCGACGCCGCTCAGAAAACACGGACTCACCGACTGTCCAAGAGAGATTTACACGTGCATGCACATACGCGTACGTGGCCACCGCTCTCCCACATGGCCATTCCGCTCGTCGCCAGCGACAAGACGCTGAAGGAGGACAGCGAACTCTTTTTCGCCGTCTCGCGCAGCTTTTCTGTGCCGGGCGTCAGCAGCCACTATGAGACACCGCACGCATTCGCCCAGCTCATGCGCAGCCGCCTGCGACAGCGCAATCGGTTCAACCACGATCACCACGACACATTTATGTACATCGAGCGGTCCAAAAACGCCAACGTGGTGGCCTACACAGCAAACCTCGTCGACGCAGCCACAAAATCGAAGGTGGGCTCTGGCATCGGGCGGCACTGTGTGCTGCGCCACGACGACCCTGTGCACGCGTACTTTATAAACCTTGAGCCCTCCTATGTGGCAGATCGCCGCCGCAAGGGCATCGAGTACGACTGTAACGATCTGAACATGCTGGAGCGGACGTTGGCATACGGCCTCTCAGCGACGCCGGTGAACACGGAGGACCTCCTGCAGTACTGGTGCAAGGATACACCAGAGGCGATCGCTGCTCTCCAGGAGGCGTGGAGGGTGGGCGGTAACGCGGTGGTGCCTGACGAGCATCAGGACTCAGCGGATGGCGAGCATCGAATCGCGGTCTCGACAGCTGGCGACCAGACTGTGGTGCCAGCGTCGGTTGACGCGCTCACGGTCGAGTCGCTCGGTGCAGCACTCAAGGCGTGGTGGGCCCCGTTCAATCTGTACATCTCGCACTTCGTAGCGCTTCCCACGTGGCCCTGTCTTATCATGTGCCTGCCACCGGTCTCAACGTTGGCGGGCTCCAGCCGGTGCAGCAGCGGCGCCGCGGGTGCGGAGCAGACCCCAACCGCACCAGAGCACGAGTGTGCTGCTGACACTGTGGAGGCGAAGCCCCCAACGGTGGATACGACGAACGTTACGTACGGCAACCACACAGAGCCGGCGGAGGCGACGGCGACCTCAGGCATTCTGGCGGACGAGGACACGGTAGTAGCGGCGATCGCCTTCGTCGGCGGCAAACTCAGTGTGATGGAGAAGGTGTACGTCAAGAGCATTGAGCCGAAGCGGTTCTACAATTTGCCGAAGGTGGAGTACGTCGAAGTGTTTGGCGTGTCCCTGCACACCGGCGAGCCGACCTACGAGAAGAAGGCTGAGTAGAGAGGGGAGGAGGAGGACTCTTCTCGGCTGTGGGAGTGGCCGCCTCTTTTAACTCGTCGCCCTCTTCGCACGACTCTATGCGCCTGTGTATCCCTGAGCACAATGCCATCGGCTGCTGCCATTTCATCTTGTCACCATCGCGCGCGCGCTCCCTCTCTCCTCCCCTCCCCTCCCTCCCTCTCTCTCTCGCAGTGATGCGATCTCACGTTCTTGTGATATTGCTGGCGTGTAAGTACGGTTGCTCATCCCCCCCCCACTATTGAATGCACATCACCTGTCGCCCTCGCGCCTTCGGCCTCATCCCTCCCCCTCTTTCTCTCTGCTTCGGGCCTTTGTAGGATTGGATAGCCTCCTCCTCCCCCTTTCCGGCGCACGCTGCCGATCATGGGGGGCCTGACAATACTGATGCGGCGACGTGGGCTTCAGTGTGGGTGTGCTCCCCACCTCTTTCTGCTGCAGGGCGCTGTGATTGCATTCGCACACCTCCCCAGCACCGACGCGCACGAGCCAACTTCACGGGCCGCCGTTCATTGCGATACCCATCGGAGAATGGGTAGCGATGCCGGCCTGCTGCTTTCACCGCCTTGACAGGCTAAGGCGTCCCTTTCCTTCGAAACTAATTTTGTTGCAGCATTTTCGCTGGTGCGCTCGTGGGTGTGCATGCGGTACGCCTCTAAGAAGAGATACCGCCGCGCCCTCTCGGCAACGCGGCTGCGTCGCCACCAAATTCCATCACACGAGCGTTCTCCCCTTTTACGTCCCATCTACAGCATCTCGTCTGTTCACTGAACTTATACACCCTCTTAACTGTCGAGATGAGTTCATGGCGACACGCCCAGATACAGAACAGTCGCTCCTCTACACACACGCGCTAATCATCGCAAGCGCTCCTCCTCACTCACCGCGCCTTCCCCCTTCCCCTCCCTCCCTCTTTTACTGAGGTAGGCGCTGGGTGCGAGTTTCAGCAGCCTCTTGGGGCGGTGGCTTTGCGCCGTCAAGGCAGAGCGACGCTCGGGCGCCGGCACCTTGCTGCCAGCCCTTCTCCTCCTCCCGTTCTAAATCGGGGTGGCTTGGGCCCGCCTTCGCTGCCTGTTCGTGTCTCCCTGCCTATGTCTGACTCACTCACTCACTCACCCATTCACTCACTTGCATACACCCACGCGAGCATACGGAGAAACGCACACACGCACACGCACACACCGCACCGCCACGCGGATATCACAAGCGGCCGCTCCGCTTCGGTCCCCTTTGTCTCCGCGCGTGCTGGCGTTCGCGTGCCACGCACTCCCCCTTTTTTGCCCCTCTCGTACGTCTGTCGAGTTGGGAGGGAGTGCGTCTGCACTGTGTTGGTGTGCGTGAGCACCCCTGTTTCAGCGGGAAGCGCAGTCGGCGTTGAAACGAACAAAGGCGCGAAATAGAATGGAAGCGTAAGATTGGTGGAACCAAACGCAAGGACACGCGCATCTGGTGCGGCAGAGAATCGCCAGCGGTAGAGACAGCATCAGGCGGAGCCGCCATATACACACGTAGGCAAGCCTACTCGCTCAACCCTCCACCCCCCACCCCTCTATCCATCTCTGCCACAGACACGTGCACGCGCGCACACACTCGTACCTCATGGAATCCTGTGCAGCTGTGCTGTTCCACAAGTTTGTGTGGGAGCCGTGTAGCCAGCGCACCGAGGGGCCACCCAGCACCCCGGCAGGTCAGAGCGTGAACAACACCGACGCGGGTGCGGGTGGGCCGCGGGATCCGCGCGCGTATGTGCGGCAGCTGAACTGCACCATCCGCTGCCGCCTCGTACCGCGTGACCGCTTCAAGGGGGACCATCACGACACCTGTATGTACATCGAGCGCTCCAAGAACGAGAACGTGGTGGCCTATCAGGCGAACTGCATCGACTCGAAGACCGGCGAGCCGCTCAAGAGCGCCGCCGACACCCCCCACTGCACCTTCAAGGCTGGGGACCCACTGCGTGTGTACTGGGTGAAGATCAACCCCGAGCACGTGGCGCGCCGCCGTGCTCGGGGGGAGATGGAGGACGTGTGTGAGCTCAACATGATAGAGCGGAATCTCGCTTACGGGTGCAAGGCCACCATGATTAGCAAGGATAAGTTTGTCGACGAGGTGCTGCCGGACAGGGCGTCCCGCGCTTCCGCGCCGAAGGAGAAGATCGAAGCGATTGGGCACCTCCATGACGAGCTGCAACCGTGCCTGTGCAGGTTTGTGGCGACCTCCTCGTGGCTGGTCTGGATGCTGCGGCTCCCACCGCTGGTGGACAGCGAGGATGCGACGGCCAGCGCGGCTTCGCTGCCGCGCCGCGGGAATGGGGCGCATGCGCTGCCAGCGAAAGACACCGTGGTGGTAATGGTGGCGATGATTGCCGGGCAGCTCAGTGTCCTGCAGAAGGTGTACGTGGCGAGTGTCGAGCCAAAGCACTTTTATCAGCTGCCGAAGGTCGAGTACATCGAGGTGCACGGTACGTCGCTCGTGACGGGCGAGCCCACCTACGAGAAGCGCGCTAAGTGAGCCGTGTAGCAGCCATCGGCCCGTGGCGGGGATGGCGGGGTTGTAGCGTATGCATGCACCTATGCGTCTAAGAGGGCCCGAGCGCACGGGCTCAAGATCCGAAACGCCCTCGCCACGCCCCCCCTCCGTGCCGGAGACTCTTCGCTTCTTCTTTCGTCCCCTATGCATTCCTCCTGCTGTGACAGATGCCTTTGCCGCGGGGACGCGGCCCCCTCTCTTTCGTGTGGCGTCTCTCTACTACTACACCCGCAGATCCGCTGGCACGCTCCCCGCCCCCTCACATCCCGCACGGCGAGAGGGGGCCCCCTTACACAGCCGCACGCACGTACGCAGGTGCCGGGACGCTGGCGCTGGCAAAGTCAGCCGTACACGTGCAAGCTTTCGTTACCGGTGCCATATTCGCGCCTTTATCACTTAATTTTCTCTTTTGTAGCTCGTCTTGGTTGCTCCACCTGCTTTCTGTTGCTGCTCGTCGTTGAGCTCTCCGGCAGTTTTCGACTCGTTCGTGTCGCTGTGACGCGCCGCAGCACGCCCACACATATGTACATGGACGCTGCCCCCAGTGCTGATGGTGCGATCGTCCACCTCTCTGCCCCCCCTTCTCGTGCTTTGCGTCTCTTCATCGGCATGGGCAAACACGCAGACACGAGCGCCATTCCCATACTCTCTCGGCTTTTTTTTTGCCGGCCTTTCACGTTGCTGATGGTCGACTGTGGCCGCGCTCCCTTTCCCTCTTTTTCTGCCGTATTCGGGCTTTTCGCAGTGACGGCTGCAGCCCACGCGTACCACCGCCGCCCCTCTCCCTCTCTCTCGAGAGGTGGCGAGAGCGAGCAGCCTGTGCATGCCTCATCCGAATCTGTGCTCTCCTCCTCGCACCCTCCCCTCCCCTCCCCCATGTTCTCGAGCAGGCGTTTGCTTCGTGCGCATGTTGCCCCGTGATGCTCCGTATGGAAAAACCTGCGCCCACGGAGGGCCATCCACCGACTCATCCGCACGCACATGCAGTCGCATGACGCAGGGGTAGTAGAGGCCTCTCTCTATGTGTGCATGTGCGACTGTTGCTCGTGTGTGTGTGTGTGTGTATCGCCTTCAACAATGACCAAGCGAACGTGAAAGAAGCGAGGGGAGGGTGGCACGGGAGGGAGAAGAGACGCCCCAAAGCAGAAAGTGCACGACGTATTGTTACGACCACAGTCGCTATGGCTTCCGCTGCTGCTACTGATGCCCCCCTCACCTCCCTCCCCTCCTTCCCCTCTTACGCATGAGATTATGGCCTCGTTGACTTGATCTCGCGCTTCTTTATTTCCGCCTTGCCGGCGTTTCTGTGCTTGGGCGTTACGGCCGCTTCCTCTTCGTCTCGAAGTCCTCAAGTCGCGTGTCATCGGCGCCAACTCGTATGCAGACGCGCATTCATGTGCCGTCACTCCTCATCCGCGTCCTGAGCGCCAAAATACACACTCGCGCGGGCGACTGACGCATACGCGTGCTGTCCGTGCGGGTTCGGAGGATGACGTGATGACGCTGTGCTACGGGGCCTCCCTTATTGTGCCGCTCTGCACACACTGGCCCTGATACGCTCGGGCAGTTGCACCTGTGTCTGCGTCCCTCGAAGGCGCGCGCGCACACACGCACACGCTCATGCAAAGGCAAAAAGCATTCTGAGTGGCGGATGGGCGGAGCGCATTGGGGCGCGATGCACGCACAGGGCTGCTCTCCAGGAGGGGAGACGAGAAGAGCAAAGGAGGGTGGGGGCGCGCCCTAGACGCGGCTGTGTGGCTCCACGTGCTTCAGAGAAAAGGCAGCTGCGGGCACGCAGATGCGCATGCTGCCACACCCTTTCCGGGACGACGTTCGTGCGGCTCCTCGCTTTTTCACGCTCTCGCATGCCGTCCCGCATCGTATTATTTCCGCGCGTACTCCTCTCTCTGCCGCTTTCCCTGCTTTGACTTCTCTCCATGCCCCCATTTTTTTCAACCGCGCACGTCGCACTCGCCGCTCTCCTCGTCACGAACTCGCCAACATCGACCGGCGGCTACACTGCCCCTCCGCCTCGTCCCTCATCCTCCTCTTTCCCCCGCCTGCCGAGAGAAGAAAAAAAAATACAGCGCATACGCCATCGACCAGTGCGACAGCATCTTGCATGGAACGTCTCCAGTTGTGCGTTGTGCTTCCTCCCCTCCCTTGTTGCGCTGCCGTGTATGCACAGGCACTCACAGCCAATCACGTTCGCTCGCTTTAGCATCCTTCGCGTTGTCAAGGGAGCACCGATATCAGAGACAGGCGCACGCAGACACGCTGCATTTGAACGCGTGTGCGAGTAGGGAAAGGGCGGCTGCACGCAGTGAGGTCCCTCCCCTCCCGCCTGTCTGTCTCTCGCTCTTCTACACACACACACAGAGACAGAGACGCAGATAAAAACAAACGCAGCGGTAGTGGTGAAGAGCAGGGAAGGCGCAGCGGGTGCCGCAAAAAAAACGCAGCTGGTAAAGGGCGAAGGGAAGGGTCGTTGCCATCGCCGCCATGCCACCAAAGAATTCCGTGAAAGCGAAACAGCAGCCCAAGCAGCAGGGCAGCGGCAAGAAGGGTAAGGGCGGTAACGATGACGGCGACGACTTCGACGCGATGCTAGCGGCTGCCGTGAATGCGTCCATGGCGGACGCAGCCAAAAACCACAGCAACAGCAACCAACGCAAGCACATCAACGGGAATAGCAGTGCACCCACTAATAGGAGCCTCGCAGCGGACGAGCCAGCTGTGCCAAGCTCGGCTGATCACCCGGAGAACCCCTATCCGGAGACGGCGGCTGGGTTCCCGCGGCAAACGTGGCCGGAGCCGACAGTGCCTGTATCGAAGCAGTTTGCTTCCGGTCAGTTTCCGGCCGGCGAGATCGTCGATCACCCCGGTGAGATGAACAACTTTCGACACAGCAGCGAGGAGAAGCGGGCGTTGGCCCGGGCCAACGAACATCAGGTGCAGGAGATGCGCGAGGCGGCTGAGGTGCACCGTCAGGTCCGCACCTGGGCACAGAGCTGGATCAAGCCAGGTTTGTCGTTGATGCTCATGACGGATCGAATCGAGAAGAAGCTGAATGAGTTGATTGGAAAGGACGGAATCATGCGTGGGCAGGCGTTCCCGACGGGATGTTCGCTGAACCACGTCGCGGCGCACTACACGCCCAACACCGGTGACGAGAAGATCCTCTTGGCGTACGATGATGTCATGAAGGTCGACTTCGGCACCCACATCAACGGCCGCATCATCGACTGCGCCTGGACGGTTGCCTTCAATCCGATGTTCGACCCGCTGCTGCAGGCGGTGAAAGAGGCGACGTACGAGGGCATCAATCAGGCGGGCATCGACGTCCGTCTCGGCGACATTGGTGTCGCCATCGAGGAGGTGATGGAGTCGCACGAGGTGGAGATCAACGGCAAAGTGCATCAGGTGAAGAGCATCCGCAACTTGTCCGGCCACAATATCGCCCCTTACATCATCCATAGCGGCAAGAGCGTGCCCATCGTCAAAGGCGGTGAGCAGACGAAGATGGAGGAAGGGGAGGTGTTCGCCATTGAGACCTTCGGATCCACTGGACGCGGCTTCGTGAACGAGGACCTGGATTGCTCCCACTACATGATGCGCCCCGGCGCGGAGGTGATGCAGCTGCGCTCGGAGAAGGCGCAGCAGCTGCTGAGACACATCCACAAGTCGTACAGCACGCTAGCTTTCTGCCGCAAGTGGCTTGACCGCGACGGCTTCGACCGCCACCTCATGAACCTGAACCGCCTGGTTGATGAGGGGGCTGTGAACAAGTACCCCCCGCTGGTGGACGTCAAGGGCAGTTACACGGCGCAGTTTGAGCACACTATTTACCTTGGACCCACCGCGAAGGAGATTCTTTCCAAGGGGCATGACTACTAAGCACGGGTATGGGCGACGAAGGGGGTGCTGGGCGGGTGTGGGTGTGGCGGTGAGGGCTCGCAGAGGGGAGAGAGAGCGAAACGTGAGTGTTTGGCGCGGGCGGGGGGGGAAACGAGTGCAAGCCTCGGCGGTGAGGGGACGGAGTTGCGTGCCTCGGGGCCCTTACCCCCCCCCCCCACTTTTTGTCTCTCTCGCCCTCCCATGCCCCTTCGGCTGCCACCCGCGTGTCTCTCCCTCGCACTTCTGCCTGATACCACTGTCGCATGGCGGGACAGTCAAGAGTGTTCGACATTCTTCAGCGTCCCGAGTGGGCTATGGGTGCGTGCCTGCAGCCGAGTCCTCGTCGCTCTCTCTTCTGTGCTCCCTCATATTTTCAGCATTCTCTTTTTCGCAGTTCCCACGTAATGCATTGCTGCAGCACCTCTCTCTGTGCGTCTCTCTGCCCGCCTCTCGCTCCAGTGCTCCTCGCCTTGGCATGTTACAAAGCTCGAGCGATAGAGAGGGAGGGGGGCGTCTGGAAGTGGAGGCGGCCGATATTTCGACAGCGGCCGCCGACTGCGTGCCTGTGGGCCCAGGTGAGCGAGGCGACAGGCGCCCTCAGGGCGTGTATGAGGGAAGGGAGTGCGTGACTGTGGGACTCGGCAGGTTCTCTTTGCTGTCGTTTTCGTTAACCCTAAGCAGCTACCTTTGGCGCTTCTTCGAGAGGCGTGGAGTGGCCGTTGGTGCCGAGGCCAGCGCTGGCCCCCATTTCCTCCCCTGACGTTTCCCCAAGCCAAGAGACGTGTGAAAGAAAGGCGGGCGAGGTGGAGAGCAATGGGTAGGCAGGGAGGCAGCGCCTGCACCGATGGAGGCTGAGGCGTCCTCCTTCCCTCTCTCTGTCGTATCCGCCGCCTCTCGGCTTCTCGTGCCTTACGTACGAGGCACCGAGCATGCACCCTCCCTGCGCGCATACGTGTACCTCGCGGGGAGAGAGCCCCGTCCCCTTGCGACTCCTCGGAGGGAGGGAGGGGGGGAAAGTGGTGAAAAGGGAAGGGGGAGGGGGCGGAACGAGCTGCTGTCGCGACCACTTCTGTTCCCTTCTGTGCTTCTCTCTCACGGTGACAAAAGGATGTGCAGCGTATCACACGCCCACACCCATTCCACACGCCTTGGCACCCGCTTGCACGGCCCTCTGTTGTGAGGGGTAGTCTCGCGGCCGATACCCCTCCAGGCGTGCGAGCCGAAGAGGCCCTACCGAACGTGCACGCAACTAATTCCTTTTTTTCTTGAGTGGTGCCTCCGTATAGAGCCACCAAAGCACACCGGGTGCACCGCTGCCGGGGCGACCGAAGAGAAGGGCTGCCACATGATGCTCAGAGTCTCGCTTCGCCGTCTCGCCGTCTCCGCTGGCGACTTCTCGTCTGCCGCTTTCACCGGCGACGACGGCGGCGCCTATGAGAGGCTGAAGTATGAGGAGGAGCGGCTGAAGCGCGAGCATCAGCAGGAGGGCGCGGGAACGCAGGGGCAGCAGGACTATTGCGGAGGGATGTTCACCACCGCGTCGATGTCATCCTCGCCCTCCTCGGAAGAGACGTGCTCCCCGACTGGATTTTACGGCACCAAAGGCAGCAGCGGCAGCCGCCATGGCAGCGTCGCCGCCGATGCGGCCCTTGAGCGGCCGACGATTGACACCTACCGCACCATGACAGACGACGAGCTTGTCGCGACGCTGCGGACCCGTGACGAGCAGATTCGTCAGCTGCGCGCCGTCTACGAGAACTTTCACTACGAGGCGGACAAACACTTTCGGAAAATGATCTTTGACTATCACGACAAGACGATGCAGCTGTCGCAGGTGCACGGCCGCATGCAGCAGGCATCGCTGCAGATCAACCGCGAGGCCCTTTCGAAGATGCGCGAGCAACAGGACATGATGACACGCGACAAGCGCATCATCTTCACCATCTGCACTCTGTGGACGCTCATTTTCTGGGTATGGGTGCGTCGCCACTATGTGAAGCGGCGGGAGCTGGAGCGGGAGCCGTTAGGGGCGAGGGAGTGGGCGGAGATGAACCCCTCCATTACCGGTGCCGGAAGCTACAACGACAACTTTTTTGGCAGCCGCAAGCGCAACGCGCGTTTCACCGAAACGGCGTGGGAGCGGGAGGTGCGCGAGCGCCGCGAGGCACAAGACCGGCAGGAGCAGCAGCGTGCCCTCCTTCAGAACCAGGCAGAGCTGCAGAAGGCTGTGGCGACGCAGCGGGAGCAGCAGCGAGACATGGAGGGCGGGCCTTAATGCATGCATGCGAACGAGCGAGAAGTGCGTCGCTGTCCTGGCAGCGGATGTGAATAAGGCAATGCGTTGCGCACCCCCCACGTCCCGACCTTCTCGTCCTCTTCTTTCATCCGTTCTGCCGCAGGGCCCCGTACTGCTCCTCTCTCTTTCTCTCGACCCCCCCTCCCCACCTCGGCGCTTCTCCTGCAGAAGTGTGTGCGCCTGTGCGTTCGGGTGCGCTTGCGCTGTTGGCAGCTTTGGCATGGGAGGAAACAGCAATAGCCGAGAGGGTGAAGGCCAGAAGAGGGGCCATCGCAAGAGAGGGGACGAAGGCGCAGACTGGCGGGGGATGGAGGGGTCAGTCGTATCCGCCGAGGTCAGCGCCACCTCACCCCGCTTCCCCGCATTCTGTGGGTACGAGGACGAAAGAAGATGGAAGGAGAAAGAGGGAGGCGCTGGTCTGCAAGAAAGAGCCGCACTGCAGGGGATGCCCCTCACTTCCTGCTTGGCAGGGCCGCCTGCGTTTTGCATAATGCGCGCGCTCGTGTGTGTGTGTGTCTGTTCGGCGCTGCACTGCCGTCCTGTGCAGCTCCTCTCCCTTCCCAGTCTCTGCTTGCTCTCTGAGGAAAAGTTGAAGGCGCCGCTTCGTGCACACACACACACACACTGGGCATGTTCCTGCTCGCCCCACCTCCCCATTCGAATCGACTCCGCTGAGCGTAAGAGTTATTGGTGCGTGTGGACCCGTGCGATGTCACTGCACTCATCATTGTCGCTGTAGCTGTCACCGTTGCACAGGGCACCTGACCTTTGATGGCGCAGATACACTTGCCAACCAAACGACGTCGCAACGATTCAACGGCCCTGAGTCTCTTCTCCACCTCCTCCCCTCTCCCTCGCCCTCTCTCACGACCTTCACAACTCGGACGTGCGGGGAAGCACTTCGTATTCATCAGCGCCCGCCCCTCTCTCCTTTCCGTCCTCCCGTCCGGTCCCATGGGCGGCCCGACCAACCCACTCCCCAGCCCCGGCGGCCCCGCAGGACCGCGCAACTACCCAATGTCGGCTCGCACCCTCGTTACGCAGGAGCAGGTGTGGGCAGCCACGGCTCAGTGCGCCAAGAAGATTGCGAAGGACTACAAGAGGTTCAACTTGACCACCGAGAGCCCGCTCTACCTCCTGTGCGTGCTCAAGGGCAGCTTCATCTTCACGGCCGATCTCGCGCGTTTTCTCGCCGACGAGGGTGTGCCCGTGAAGATGGAGTTCCTCTGCGCCAGCTCATACGGCACAGGCGTCGAGACGTCTGGACAGGTGCGCATGCTCCTCGACGTGCGCGACTCCGTCGAGGATCGCCACATACTGATTGTCGAGGACATCGTCGACAGCGCCATCACGCTGCAGTACCTGATGCGGTTTCTGCTAGCCAAAAAGCCAGCATCGCTCAAGACGGTGGTGCTGCTGGACAAGCCGTCTGGGCGCAAGGTAGACGTGCTCGTGGACTACCCCGTCATCACGATCCCGCATGAGTTTGTGATCGGCTACGGTATGGACTTCGCTGAGGCGTACCGCGAGCTGCGCGATATCTGCGTTCTCCGAAAGGAATACTACGAGAAGCCGGCAAGTAAGCTGTAATGCTGGCGAGCCGCCAACGGTGCCGGGCAGGGCAGGCCTGCTCGCCTCTCCGTGGGCGATTCTACACAGCCACATGCGCAGGCGCGCGGACGAGCGGGACAGCGGGCTGATGAGGGCGAAAAGTTTCAGCGCACATGTTGCGCGGCTCACTCATGACTGCAACGGCGTGCACATGCAGCTCCCTCATTATCTTGGGAAGCTAGCCGCCTCGGCGAGTGGCGTTTTTCCTTGAGTAGGCAGAGGAGGAGGAGGAGGGGGAGGGGGAGGCGCCTAGCATAGTAGTGAGCGGGTAGTTGAGAGGGGGGGTGAGGAGGAGGAGGAGCTGTGTATGTGTGTTTTTTATCCGCACTGCAGAGATCCTTCGCGCATACCCTCTGCATGGGCGAGGCACTCGGCGACCGAAAGAGTGGGACGGCAATGGCGGTGGGCGCTTGCCGCTTAAACCCGCAAAGGCTTGGGTGAGGGCGTTGCTGCTGTGGCATGGCAAGTGAAGGGAAGGGCGGATGCGGCCATCATGACGCGCGTTTGTGCGTCTGTGCACTCTGCGGGACCTTCAGCTCAACGGTGCTTCGCCGTCCCCTCTTCTTTTCCCCTACCGGATATTCCGGTGTGCGCGCGCTCTTCTCTGCCCCTTTCCCCCCTTCTCCGCACACCGACATTCACACGCATACCGTCGCCGTCCCTCTCTCTTCTCCTCTCTCCCCATTCTTAGCTTGTTGACGTTCGATTAAGACAGTATCGAGAAGACCGAGAGCGCGTGCACACACACACACACATCCTCAGCGAGGAGGAGAGGAAGTGTGGTCCTCATACGAGGGATGCGCACACGCGCCAACGGGCAGACGTGCACACGTTCCCTTTCAGAGAGGCAACCGCGAAAGATAACAGCGGAGAAGTGCGTGGATGAGAGGGGCGGAAGAGGCCTGCCAGAATGAGTTCATGGGGCGACGGCGCTGAGGGTGAGTGCGTGTGCGCGTATCAGTTCAAGGATGTGCTGGCCCATTTCCCCCACCCGAGCCAAGATAGAGGCCCCTCCCCTCCCCCCCGCTGCCTTTCTCAGCTACTTTACCGGGGCGTGCGAGACCTACAGATGGCGGCGGTGACTGGGCCTCTCTCCCTCACTGTTATCTCTTCGCCCTTTCCCCGTTGCGCGCCGTGGATTCATGCGGGGCGTTGACACTTCTGCCTATGAGAAACTATTGACACACACACACAGACACACCGACCCGCACGCCGCAAAGAGGTTTCTTCAACCCTTAAACGTACCGACCTGCCACAAGATAAGCAGCCTTAAGCATACCAGGCAGACTCCTCACCTACCCTCAAGCCGCACTTGCACCCGCGGGCTTATTCTTCCCTTCACGCGCTCTTAAGCTAACGCTGCTCGAAAGCTCGCACGCGCGCGCACACACACGCACACGGTAAGGCGCTAGTCTGTAAAGCAATGCTGCCTAATCATCGTTGCAGCGGCTCCGTTGATAGCCACGGCAGAGTCTTCGTGGATGGCCGTGAGTACCCCATGGCATCTGGGATTGTCGCGACGGAGGACGTGATTCAAAGCAGCATCAAGGCCATGGCGCAGACCATCGCAAGGGACTACAAGTCACTCCGCCACCGTGACGTTCGTCTTTCATCTGGCTCGGTAAACTCCACGGAGAGGGTGTCGGAGGCGCCGATCAGCTACGACAACCCGCTCATCATCATCTCCGTGCTCAAGGGCAGTTACATCTTCACCGCCGACTTCATCCGTTACCTCGGCGACTGCGGCCTGCCGCACGTTGTGGACTTTGTGCGCCTGACCTCGTACAACTCGGGAACAGAGAGCACCGGGCAGGTCTCAATGCTGATGGGCCTCAAGTTTGAGAACCTGCGCGGCAAGCACGTACTGATCGTTGAGGACGTGTGCGATTCGGGACGCACACTGCGCTTTCTTCGCGACAGCATCATGAAGAGGTACCAGCCGAAGAGCATCAAGACGCTCGTGATGGTGAACAAAGAGTCAGCGGCGCGCAAGGTGGACTTCGATCCGGAGTACGTGTGCCTCGACGGCCCGAATAAGTACATTGTCGGCTATGGGTTTGAGGTGAATGACCGCTACCGCGACCTGCGCCACATCTTCACGCTGCGGGACGGTGAGGCGACCCGCTACCCCGCCAAGCTCTGAGCTCGACAGCACCGCCTGAAGGGCCAAGGGGTAAGGTCGAGGCGGCTGCATGGGCAGCAAGAAAAGAGGCAAGGCTTCTGGAGAGAGGAGGAGGAGGGGAGGGGGCTTGGTGGACGCGGCCATGTGTGTCCCTGATCTTCACGAGGTGTGTGGAGCCTGCTGCGGCCGAGATGGCGCTTGGTGCACCCGTAGCGACAGCGAGGCAGAGGGGTGAAGGAGTGTGGTGCTCGCGGCCACGCGCGCGCACACGCGAAAGTGGACGCTCAAGGGTGTGTCAAGATGATACGCGTCGTCCTCCCCCTCCCTTCCTCTCCCGTAACGGCCGCATTGGCAATGCGTTGGCGATCCCTGCTTTGATCGTCGGTTGACGTGGACGCATGCATTCACCCCTTCCTCTGCCTTTTTTTCCTTAATATACACACACATATATATATGTATGTGTGTATCGCCTCTGATGTTTGACGCGGATACTGTAGCGCTGAGGGTAAGCACAGAGGGATTGGTGAGTCACGGAGGAGGTGGCGCTCCTCAAGCGTGGGGGCTTGTGAGCGACACCAAAGTACACCTCCGTTCCCACAGAGCTTCTCTTCGTGAGGTATGCGATGCCGCTCGTCCCTTGACGTGGGCGTGCCGTCGCTTTTTTCTTGGATGTCTGTCTCACCATGCTACCTCCTCCTCCTGCTCCCTTTCCCCCTCCCTCAGTGTGCGCCAGTGCGCGCGTGTAAGCGTGTCTTCGAGTCCCTCTTCCCCTCTCTCTCCTTCGGTCCCCTTAACGTACCACAGACCATTGCCCCCCCTACTGCTCCGCCCCTCCCCAGTTGACATCGGAGGGGGTAGGGAGAGGAGGCTCGGCGGAGATCTTTCCTCCCCGTTTCTCCTCTCTTCATCTGTGTTGATCTTCACTGTGTGTCGGTCGGTTGTCTTTTCCTCTGCCGTCCTACGCGTTCCACCTCCGCATGGTCTCTGACATCTACGCCTGTACCCACCCGCACGTGCCCCTCACTGCCACTCACTCACTCGAGAGAGGGGATGAGAGGCCGAAGAGAGGGGCTTGCTGGGCCTTTCCGTTATGGCCAGAGTGCTACACGCGGTCTCCTCTTGCAGTATCTCTCGGCATGCTCGACTTGCGATACGCACACACGCCTGCAGAGTCTTATCCAACGAAAAAAAAGAAATGGGCGCTGCAGTGACATACACCTCGTCATCGCCGCCGGCCCGTCTCCCTTTTCTCTCTCTCGCGCATTTTTTTTATTGGCGATCCTGCAACGCTGCTGTTGTGGCTGCCTCTTGTGCGTGCATGAACGTGGCGGGTGAAGGCTCCGTCGTCTCCCAGCACCTGTTCGTGCTCCAAACGCACGGGCCACGTGAGTTTTCTCTGGAACGGACCCTCAGCATCTCTCCCCTTCCCCTTCCCCCTCACTGCACAACATCACACACAAACACACATGCAGGTACAAGAGCAGTTGCCTCCTTGTTTCTCGCCAAGTTGAACTGATCAATGTGGGCATCGCGGCGACGAGTGGCCACTGCTGTACCGGAGGCGAGCGCAAGCACGTATGCGCCCGTGCCGCCGTCTCTGTCATTGTCTACCTCGTCCATCGACGCGTCTCCCCAATGGCGGTTGGTGTCTACTCTGTCGCAGAAGGTTTCTCGTCAGCTCGCCAGGTGCCCAGTACAGTACATCTACGCCTCGGCAGCGGCGGCTCTTGTGCTCACTGTCACCGGGTCTCTTCTCGCTTGTCACCTCGTGCACCGCTGGAAGGACCCTGTGAGGAGAGGGCGCTCGAACACGGCCGTGCCGGCACTGTCGCATAGCGCGACGACTAACTGTAGATGCTCAGACGGCAAGTCAGGCAGCATGAAGTGGTCAAAGGCTGCCCCAGCGCGGTGCGGGGCTGAGGATGGTGACGACGTTGACTTTGCCGACCCGGCCGAGAGCGCATTTTTGGCGTATGTGCATCGGATTAGAAAGCAAAAAGAGGCCCCTCTCGTGGCCGCACTCTCCAACCTCGAGACAGCAGCAGCAGAGCTGGCGGAGATGCGGCGGAAGCTTAGCCATCATGACAACCCCCCTAAGGGCGAGAAAGGTGATGGTTGTGATCACGATTCGAGTCGTGCATACGAAAGCAGCACCGATAATGGTGGTAGTCATGATGGTGCTGGTGAAGATAGCGCTGTGGCGGAGGCGCAGGCAAAGGTGTACCGCCTTGCCGTTGTCGCGGACGAGCTCCTGACCCAGTGGATCTGCAGCCTAGATGGTGTGCCGGTGCGCCAGAGTGAAGTGCTAAAGCAGCGGCGGAAAGCGCTGGTGCAGGAGGCAGCCGCCTTGACGCGGCGCATTTCGCCGCATCTTCCGCATGTCGGGGAGTGAGCGGCGCTTTCCCACTCTCTCACTCGGCTTCCCCCGACACTGCCGATGAGGACGAGGAGTGGCTGCAAGCACTGCGTGCCATTGCCAAGCCACCCTCCAAACTGATGTCACCGACAACATCGACATGAGCATTGTGTGTGAAAGAGAACGATGCAAAGTGTTGAGAGGGGGGGAGGGCGTGGAGCGGCTGGCAGCGACGCTCCCTGTGCGCGCCTGTGAGCATGTAGGCAGCCCTCGTGGGGCGGAGAGGCTCCTCGCATAAGCAACTCAGTCCACTCGACGCAGACAGCGAGGGATAGAGAGCAGCAGGATATGGTACCGGAGCGCATACGGACATACACGCTTGTGTGTGTGTGTGCTGCGCGTCTGCTGCATGTCGGCACGTTCTTACGGGTTCTTCAGGGCGGACATGTGAAGGGGACTGCACGTCAGCGACGAAAGGGGGCGCCGTGAAGGCCGTGAATTTCTTTTTTTTCCCCCTCTCGCTGCCTCTCTCGCTACCCCCATCCCCATCCCACCATGCAAAGCCACTCAAGGCCTGTGTCCTGGGATCGAACGCGGCTCTCCGTAGGCGTGTGCGTGTATGGTATGAGGAGGGAGGGGAGCGCAGCTGAAGGCGAGGTCGTCAGCGCAAAGGTTGGAAAGGGAAGGAGGGAGAGGAGGGGGGGAGCAGAGAGAGAGCGCAAGCTGAAGGGCGGTTATGAGGAGTCGTTAAGGGAGCTGACCGACCACAGGGGCGCATGAGAGGAGGGGCGGGGGGGTCATCACTCCCACGCCGTCGCGCCCCTTTTTGCTTGGACAGCGTTTCCCTTCGATTGTTGTGCGTGTCGCTCTGTTGGCGCGCGTGTGTTCGTGTAAACGCTCGGTGACGTGGGTACGAACACAGGTACGTGCGCGCACACAGATAGCTTCTCTTCCTACATCTGTGCCCCTCTGCCTCGAGAACCATTCTTCCGTGTCTGTGTGTGTGTGTGTATGCGTGTTTATGTGGGTGCGCGCTCGTGATCAGCTCAGCCTCTCCAGCTCGTCCTCTCCGCTCTTCCGTTCCTTTCGCCCCTCTACGGCCCTTGCACGCACAGCTGCCGTCTACAGCGCGCCGTGGACTGCGCACGTGACAGCGGCCGACACACACACAGACCACACACACACACACGCTCGAGCACGAGGAGTGAAGCGAGCGCCATTTCGGTGCGGACGTGCGTTCGTCACTCGGCATTCGCATCGCTCCACTCGTGGTGCCCATCCATCGACCCACCGACGCACCCCTCACTCAGAGGGGACACCCCACTCATTTCATCCGACGAGGTATGAGAAAGCCTTCTTGGGTAGAACCGCCTCCCCCCTACCTCTGCTCTGCCTTTGAACAGGAAACAGAAGGTGAGAAAAAGAGGGACGGAAGAGATCACGAAGGGTGCCGCTCCGCACACGTATGCCGGTTTCGCGGCAGCGTTCACACACACACACATCTCTGTTTTTCTCCTCTTATCCCTCTCTCTCCCCATTTGTGCCGAAGAAATTCTTCCTCTCGCCTATGGGGAGCAACAACAGTAGAGGCAGCGGCACCTCGCTGCCCCGCCCCGCCGTCGGTGATGGCTATCGCCGTCAGCGCAGCCGAGACTCTCAGGCGCGCGAGAAGAGGTCCCTGAAGTGTCTACCCTCGACGGGGCACGCCTCAGCTGCGGCGAGCGCTGCTGGAGCTGGAGCGCCTCCTTCCCCGTTGGCGGTAAGCGCCTTGCCAACTCTTAGGCAACACCGGGATACCGCAGCAGGAGCCGTGACGGTATCGTCTGTGACGCAGGGCAGTCGCCTGGTCAGCCCCGTATCCCCCACACGCCAGCACGGTCGGCACTCTCTCTCATCGCTGTCGACCCCAAGCGTCAAGCCTTCACCAGCGCGTGCGGCTGTGGGTGCCTCGACGGAGCTTCATCTTGCCTTTGACGAAACGGGGCACTTGGCGAGCGACTTGGGTGAAAGAGAAAGGGCATATGGTGCCGAGCTGTCGCAGCAGCAGCAGAGCAGCGGCTTGAACTTGACCGCCAGCAGCGCTGCGCACGCTTACGAAGGCCGTGACCACGGCGACAAGGCCGACAGTGGCGGCTCTCAGAGCGGCTCGGTGGTGGGTGCACGGCGCACCCGCACATCTTCGGTGCTGCAGGCGTCGACCGACGCTGCGGTGCCGCTGCCGCTCAGAATTCCACTGAGCCTGGAGGGTGCCTACGCCGCCGCTGACGATGCAGGGACGACACCGAGTCGGACCGGTGACCACGCACGAGGGACGGTGTACGCGACATGCGGCGGCGACAACATGGCGGTGGACGTGGGCAAGTACAACACCTCCTCCTCGCAAGTCGGCCACGCCGTTTTGCGTTCGACTTTAATCCCGAGCGATGGCGTGCGGCGTGGGCCATTGAGCCTGTCATGCTCGCCATCGACGGGGACGTCACCGCTGCCGCTGCCCCTTGGCCGAGCAGCCCGCTCCACTAACGCGCCGCGGAGCCCGTCGACGGCGAGAGGCATCACCACCACCTCCCAGTGGCCAGACGAGCGCCTTGGCAAAGACGTCAAAGGTGCTGCTGACCGAAGCAGCAGCAAAGGCAAGGCCAACCGCAAGTCCAAGGCTGAAGGCACAGAAGTCGGTGGCAGGAGGCGCGGCAGCAGCAGCAGCAGGGGCTTCTGGCGCGGGCACTCGCGCAGTGTGTTCCGCAAACTACTCTCGCGGCCCATCTCTCGCGCAGCGTCTTTACCGTCGCCGTCCCGCCCCGAGGCGGGCGAGGAACGAGGGGGTAGCGTGCGAGGCTCCCAAGTGAAGTCCGCTGCCGAAAACGATTCAGGCAGCCGTGAAGACATCGAGACAGCGGCTGCGAAGGAGCGTGCATCACCTGCGCCGCCTGTCGATGACCTGCCACCGTCCACGCCACCGCCGACCGCATCTGCAGCTCTGGGCACCGAGCAGAGGCCCTCTGCAGAATCGCTGTCCTTCCACGTCGGTCCCTCGGCTGCCGAAGCGGCGACACAGCTCACTGCGCCGACGCCGCCGATGCCCTCGGTGACGGCGAAGAGGGCTCCCACGTATCAGCCCCCACATGCCGAGGGGCGCCCGGGCGGGGGCACGGCAGCCGCCCGCGCGGAGGGCGAGGCGCGCAGCCCCAGTAGTGGGTCAACCAGCCCTCACACTGCTGATGAAGCGCTGAAGCCGAGGCTGAGCGGAGAGGAGTGCACGAAGGGACTGCACCTCCATCGGCGAGGCGCCGAAGGTGCCCTAGGCTCTCTCGACCTCCACCCAGAGGCGCAGACGACGCTCCAGGACAGCGAGGAGAGCGACTTGACGACGTCGACGGACACGAACTCAGCGCCTATTTTGCCACCGCCGCCCACGGCTTCTTTTGCAGAAGCTGCTTGGGGAGCCCTACGAAACACCGCGCCAGCAAGCCCGGCGGCCGATATGAATAGCAGAAGACTGCTCACCGACTACGACCGCCATAGGGACAACGGTGATGACTGCGACACTGCCGCCACTGCTTCGCCACCGACGCAGTCTTATTCTCAGCAGCCGCAGCGACCGAAGGTGCCCGGCGTGCTATCCACGACTACTGTAACTGACACGACAGCACGCGTTTCGCCACGATCTCCGTCTTCCTCGCCTCTTACGGTCGCCGCAGCGGCAGCGTTTCCGTTTTCAGCCGCTGCTGGCGCGCGTGTGAAAGGCCGGCGTTCGGTGAGCCAGTCTGCCATTATCGCAGCGTGGAATCGTATGGGCGCCCGCTCAGGTGCCGCAGCGAGCAGCGTCAGCCCGGGTGGAGGGCATCACTGCGCTTGTGGGAGTCCCGAGGCGCTGGCAGAGCCACTGCAGATCGCGTCCGCGCCGGGGAAACCGCTTGCCGTTCTTGGTGGCAGCGAGTTAGCAGGCTCCGCAACTTCATCGAGCAGGGACAGCGATATCGCCCGCGCCCCGACTGCCCTGGGAGCCGAGGCGGCAACAGGCAAATCCCATTCTCCTGGCCATCAGCTCACTGTCGCTGGCAATGGGGAAGGGGGCATCCGCGGCCGCTCACACAGCTCTGGCGCCAACATGGCTGCTGTGCTGCCGGTGCGGCGCCGCTCCGTCGTGACGCGTCAGCGCGGGCCGCCTCCGATCTTTTCGCCTTCACCGGATAGCAGCAAACTCGGTGACGCCCTCTCGACTCATTCACCGGATGCTGTCGCTGTTGGTCGTGCGACAGCATCACCACCACCACAAGAGTTGCAGCGGCCGCCAGCGTCGCCGGCAGAGGAGGAAGCGGAGGAGGAGGCGGAGGAGCGCTTCCTGGTGAGGTTACCACCGCACCGGCGTGAGCTCCCTGCTCACTTGCACACCCCTACTGCACCTTCGCCTGCCATTCTCGCGCAGAGATCGTCGCCACCGGAGAGCCGCGAGGGCGATGCCGGCATACTCACTGGGCGGCCGCCGCAGGAGCACATCCTCGTATCCGCTGACTTGGAGGACTCAGGCCGCGAGGACTTCGTGGCGGAGCAGCCGCAGCTCCCAGTGCGTGGGGCACCGGCATGCGATGATGAAGTGGCGTCGGCCACAGCGACGACTGTGGACGCGGATGAGGACTATCGAGGCAACGAAGGTGACGCGGCGGAGAGGCGCGCGACGCAAAGGAGTCTTCAGCCGCTCACTCGACAGCAGCACTGGCGGCACTCAATCGATGTGCCACCGCGCCAGGCACCCACCCTAGGGCTCACAACACACACCGCCGTGCCTGCCACGAGTGCGGCAGCTGACCTGCAGCCCGCTAATAGTTACGACAGGCAGAACTACAGTCGATCGCGACTCATGGCGAGTAGCACCGCCTTCTCGCAGAACACGGGCACCGCATCTCCATCCGGCGCTGCTGTGTGGATCCAAAGCAGTCTTTCCTCTCCACGATCGCTCAGCGCAAGCGACTCGCGGATGGAGACAGCGACAGGTGCGGAGAACGCACAGGAAGAGGAGGATAGCATCGACGGGGCCAGCTTGAGGCGCGCGCGAGATGGCGGTACCGCGCACGGTCCACTGCCCAGGTCTGCGGACGGGCGTGGGAAGCTGCTTGCCGGGCTCGATGCCATCCCTCTTGACCAACGCTTTCCGTCTCCGCCAGTCCACGGCTCTCAAAGCAACTCCTCTAGCTTTAGCGCCATGGCGGCCGCGAATCTCAGTGGCGGTTACGCGCACAGAGTGGCACTGGTACGCAGCAACAGCTATCAGTCGCCGCGTCCGCACTCACGAGGACTGGCGCGCAGTACATCGTCCTTGTCGTCGACTGCGCGGCTGATGCCACGGTGGCGAGAGCGTTCGACCCCGCCACCGCAGCCGACCTCGCCACTGTCTTCGAGCACCGCCCGCGATGAGGTTGGCGGCGCCGCTGGTGGCCTCCCGTCAACGCCACGGGGGCGCCGAGGGCTGGCCTCGCAAGGAGCTCCGCCGATCGCGCATCAGCCGGGCGCGCATCCCCATCAGCCACTGCAGCCTCTGATGTCGGCAGCGTCGTCTCACATGCCACAGCATCTGCGCCGAGAGACCCCTGAGAGCCTGGGTTGCACACGGTGGCAGGAAGTGAGTCTGCGCACCAGTGGTGGACGATCGTCGCCCAACTTGGTCTTTGCTGATAGTAGCAGAGACGGCGACGACACGCCGCCATGCTACGGCGTTCTGGGGGACGAGGAGAGGGACCTCGGCGCAGCGGCAAACGAGGATGACGCTGAGGGCGCTCAACGACACCGTGGTTGCCCGCCCAGTGGAGCGGTCGGCGGTGATGCCGAAGACGACGGGGACGAAACGTTTCTCTGTTGGGAGAGCAGCGGGGCGCCGACATGGGGCGTAGCAACATGGCGGATGCTGCAGCGCGGCGACGACGATGACGAGAGTGGCTACGAGGAGGAGGAAGAGAAAGTCGATGTCAGCGAGAACGACGCCGGTAGCCGCACCAACGGTGACGGTCGCAGTGCCGATGGGCGTCTTCCGCAGTTGCCGCAGCGTCGCCACCGGCCCCGAGCAGCGTCCTTGCCTACGGCGAGCGCGCAGCAGGCAGCAAAGCAGCAGAAGCTGCAGGCGTCGGGCTGCGATGGCGGCGCGCTTCGCGGGCTTGGCTCCTCGGCACCGTCCGCGGAGGGCATCCCGCACTCGAGCATCCGTACGGGGACCTGTATCGACACCACCGGGCGCCTCCCACAGACCCGATACGAGCCACCTATGTTGTCGAATAGAAATACATTTACAGCCTTCGTGCCTTTGTCAGACATCTCCTCCTCGGAGCTGCTCGCCACGGCAGCGGCGGCGTTCCAGTGCGGCCTTAGCGCGCACCTGCACTGTGCATCGCCAGGGGCGCACAGTAGTGAGGCTGCGGCGGCGGCGCTGGGGGACGGCTGCGATTCCAGCAGCCAAGTGGGGCCCTGTGTCGACACGCCGGTCACCGCAGACACGGTTATTCTGAGCGTCTACGCCATGCAAGATGCGTGCCCCGCCGAGGGCGCTGATGTCAGGGTTGACATCGTGAGCGTAGCGGGCGGCGAGCTGCCCATCAGCCCACTTTACTCCTCGGTGAGTACCGCCCCGACGAACCACATTTCGCGCTCCAACACGCCTGAGCCATTGGCAGCTCACGGTGCCGTGGCCAGGCGAGCCTTGGAGAGCGAAGAGGCTGAAGCAACGCGCACGAGGTGTGAGCTGCCCGGCGTGCTCTCTGTTAGGACACCGCCCAAGTCGAGAAGCAACACAAAAGCGGTGCCTGGGCTGAGCCACGATGCTGCTGCCGCTGCCGCTGTGGAGGCCTGCAACAGTGGTGGTGGCAATGATGGCAGCGGTGAAGATAGCGCTGACCTGCCAGCGCCTGAAGCGCACCCGACAGCCACATCGCGGCGAGCGTCGGGGAGTCTAGAGTCCGTGCGGGTCGCTGCCGCCTCTGTGCTGGAAGGGAAGCGACATGCAATGTCGGACGAGGAGAGGCTGGATCTTGTCGCCTTCGCGCACTCGCCGGCTTCTGTGCACAGCGCAGTCGAGGCTGTCCTTGCAGTGGCGTCTCGCACTGCCGCAGATGGACTGTCACCGCCGTCGGCTCAGCTCTCTGCATCGCAGTCGCTTTCGGGGCAGTACTCGCCACCGCAGCCGTGGTGGAATCGGCGCCGGTGCATCATACAGTCAGAAGGCAGCGGCATGCTGGACGTGAGCCAGCGTGGAGGGGAGACCGGCAGCAGTGGCGGCGGACACTCTCCCTTTTCGCCACACTCCACCAGCAGCGCTGTGGCGGTGGTGCCGGGTGGCCGCGTGGCATCTCCGTCGTCACCCGCCGGCTCTGTGGCCATTGCCGAGTCGCCCCCTGGACAAACGTTGCTTCTGGGCGGCGGTGCGGCGGTGCCCCTGGAGATCAGGAGGAGCAGTGCCAGGCTTTGGTATGAGACGCAGTGCCCCCAGACTCTCACAAGCGATCGTCACGCGGGTGCCTTGAGAAGTAGCAACAGCAGCGGCAGCAGTGAGGGGGGTAATGCAGCCTGCCGTAGTGTTGCTGGTGCTGCACCCTGCGGCAAGCCGAATGGGGGGACGCTCATGAAGGAGGGGCGCCCGTGTCGGGTGGAGGACGCTGACAAGGAAGGTGTGGCGGGTATCCAAGTCAGCGCTGCCATTGCAGCAAAGCACACCGGCCGCGACCGTGACGGCGAGGGTGCCCGAGCGGGCGGTGCGTGTGCGCTGACGCGGACATGGCGACCGTGGATGCCGCTTGCTCCACCTTCGTCCCGCATCGCGGCGGCGGTAGCAGCAGCTGAGATGACGTGCGTAGAAGCCGAAAGGGATGGTGGGCTTACCGCGACCGCGCTCACCCACGTGACTGCTACCGCCGCAGTGGTGCCGGCGACCGCGTCCTTCGTCGAGGAGGAGGAGGGGCAACTGGTAGGCGACGCATCGTCGCACGCTCTCGCCGTTGTCGCCGCATCCGGTGAACCTTGCCATGACGGAGAAGGGGCGACACCCGGCGAGGAGGTGCTGGGCGGCCGATGTGACGATGTCAGGCAATCGAGGGTCGCTGTTCCCGTCTCGCTGTCGCGCCTGGTGCCGACGCATCGCAGCGGCGCTGACAGCACTCACTCTGTCGCCCCGACGAGCATTGCATCACCGGCTGCGCTAGACAGCTTGAAGGAGACGGAAGCGTATGCTCGCTGCTGCATCGAGGAGAGCTTTGCCGACGTGCAGGAGGCGTGGGTGGCAGTGTGGCACGCGCTCCGGCTGCAGCACGAGGAGCTGCTCGTGCACCAACAGAGCGTACCCAACGCGTCCCCTTCTGGGCTGCCCTCTGCTATGCTCTCGGTAGACCCCGCGAAAGACTCGACCTCTGTTGCCATTCGCAGCGCTGCTGCGAAGGCTGAGAGTGGCGCCAGGCGTGCCGTCACTGTCTGCGCCTCGGCCTCTCTGGATCAGCTGACCACCACAAAGAGCGCCACTGCTATGGCGTGCCAAGAGAAGATGGTGCTGCCGTTGCCGGTCTTGCTAGGGGACTGTACAGCAACGACAGCGGCTGCCGGCGGCTCTGGCCCACACTTGGGCAGCGGCAGTGATGCGGCTTGTGCTGCAGGTACCAATGGAGGCGAGGCTAAAGCGCCAACCTTTTCTGCGACCATGACCTCGAGGGAGCCGTGTGGCGACATCAGAGGCAGCTCAGACGCCGACGCTGGCGAAGGCGGTAGTGGTTCTGGCCCGGGTACCGCCCTCACAGATGAGGGCATCGCTGGTGTGATGGGGACGGACTCGAGCGCTTCCGGAGCAGAGGTGGTATCTGCGGCCTGCTGCGGCAAAAACACCTGCATCAACGCTCCCGTGGCCAGCTCGGCTGCCTACAGCGTAGGAGAGGCGGCAACGTCGACGCTCGGGCTGCTCGGGCCTCTCAATGCGTGTGCCGCTCCCACCAACGACACGGCTCCTGTCACTGCCCTATCGCCGGTTGCACCGTATCTCAGTGATGTGGTTGCAGGCGCGAACGGAGTCGATGGAGTGCGTGGGGCGGATCGTGGGAACCACCATAGCCGGCGTACCGCCGCCGACGCCGACGCCGACGTGAAGGGGCAGCACGATGCGCCTCACCTAACGCTGACTGCAGATTCCACAGGCGCCCACTCAGTGGGGCCGGCTGTTACCACGTCACACTGTATCGTCGACAGGAGCTCCGCGGGCGTCGCTGTGCGATCGGAACCGCTCGACGCCGGCCTTCGAGGGGAGACGCCTCTCACGATACAACAGTCCTCACCTGAGCCGACTTGGCCGATAACGCCCTGCGCAGCCGGCACTCCAATATCGCCGTCTCGCGCGTCTGTTCGCTCGCTTCTGGAGCTGAAAGGAGAGAGTGCTTTCGACGCGCGTGCAGAGGGCCGAGACCAGATGCGCCCTAACAATCTCTACGGGCTGACAGTATCACCCTTGCTAGAGGACAACCACTCAACACCATCTGCGCGCGCACACTCGCGCTCGCAGCGCCAGCATCGCGGCCCCAGCGTCGGTCAGGTTGTGTGCTGCTGGTGTGGAGAACCGTATACAAGCGCAGATGTATGCCTAGTCGCGCGGCGACTACACAGCATGCTCCGTGAGGAGCGGCGCGCCGAGAAGGCGGCGAAGCGCGCAGCACAGATGCTCTTGTGTGAGGGCCGAGTCACGGAGGCGGTGACGCTGCTAAAGAGTGCTGGAGTATACGTGCTGTGAGCGGAGCTGCCACGAGCCTCCTCCTCCTCTCCCCCTCCCTCCCTCCTTCCTCCTTCCCGCTCACCTGGTGGACCTTCCGTCGACGCTGTCGCGCTCGTTGGGGATATTCTCGTGGCCACTCTTTTGCTTTCTTCTGTTATGCGACGTCGCTCCTCCTCCGATCAGTATACCCGCCGTACGCCAAGTTGCCATCCGCATATAGGGGACTGCTGCCCCTCTCGCGCTGTGGACAAGCGAGGCAATGGCGCACCGCCGCCAGCCCTCGCAGCTCTGCGTTACGGTGAAAATCCCTTTCGCCGTGTTCCCTTCCCGAGGACGTTTTGGCCCAAAGCAGCCCTTCGTGCGAGCGTAAAGCGGCTCAGCACCGGTAGGCGTGCCCGCATGTATCCCGTCTCCTTTGGCCTTCCACGTCTCTCTCGTGTGCTGCCGCTGCTCCTCTGACGCCCTCACCATTTCAGTGCACGGCACTCCCCCCCTACACATACACACACACGTGCGCACTCGCGCCTGAAGGAGAGGAACAACGCATAGAAGAAAAAAGGGCAATCATTTTTGGCATACACTTGCGAGCGTGCCTCTCTTCCCGCGTGCGTGTGCGTGCGTGTGTCTGTGACTTTCTCTGTCTGAGGGCCGTAGAAGCACGAGAGGCAGGGGCGCATGCTGCATACGGCCCGCCATGTGGAGGCACAGTTCTCGTCGTTGGTCTAGCGGTCGTCGAGTATGCCCTTCATTCGGCGCACCAGTACCGGGGGCGTTGCATAGTCTGCGCCACATGGTGCACTCGCTGGCGCTCGAGCGGAGCCGTAGTGAGGTGAGGGCCGTGACACGACTACCTCGTGGCATGACCCCGTTTCAGTCACCTCGCGCGGCCGACTCTCGGTCAGACGGCGGCGGCCGCCTCTGCCGCGACTTTGTCCCCCCCGATGCCACCGGAGGTGCGCCGTCATCTTCCCCCCAGCCAAAGGAGCAGCTGCCTCCGTGGCCAGTTGACGCCTTTGAGTTTAACGCCGTCGCGGCACACGGCGGACACGACGTCCGCCGAGAGTGGGCCACGATGTCCTCCCTCTTCGACTCTGCTACGCCGGGCGTTACCGGTGACGGGAGTACCTCATCCACGCTGACGACCGCCGTCGCCGTACTTGACGCGGCGTCACCCTTGCCTACCTCCACGTCTGGGCCAACACCAAAGCGGCCCGTCGTCACTCTCCGCACGATTCGGCAGCTGAAGACGGTGGAAGAGACGGCGGAGGCGCAGATAGCCCTGCGTGGTGGCGGGTGGGTGTGCACGGAGTGCTGGTCGATCGTGCATGCGGACGGCCGTGACAGCACCCGTAGCGGTGCGTCGTGCAGCGCTCCCCTCTCTTCCCTCCCGCGCACCATCTGCTCCGCGTGCCACACACTACGCCACGACGCACAGACGTGGCCGTACATTGCGTCTCTGCGCCTGCGATCCGACCTGTGGCAATGCAGATGGTGTGGAGAGGCGAACGCGGATGCCGCCGTGAGGTGTCGCTGCTGCACTGAAGAGCGCGCCGCACGCACTGACGATGGTGACGATAAGCAAAAAAAGGCTTTGGTGCGGTTGTCGATTGCCGATGAGGTCGACTCGTGCCCTATCGGGCACGTCGTCGTCACCCGCAACCGAACGACGCGCTGGCGCTGCGGGGCCTGCCGGGAGATCAATTCGCTTCAGATGTCGGTGTGCCGCAACTGCGCACGTGAGCGGTTCGCCCTCACGGTAAGCTGCCCCACATGTGATGCCCCGCGTGTCTTGTCGAACACGTTGGTGTTTGGCGGTGCGAGTGAGGCACGTGCTTCACGAGAGGCCGTCCATCACCCAGCGCTGGAGACAATATCCTCGTCATCTGCCAGCGCTGCTGGTGCTGCGAGAGACGTCCATGTGGCGCCCCCAAACGCTTCTTCCGCCGCCCCCTTCGCCTTTCCTGCGCGCGTCTTCGGTCCCGAAAATTGCTATACGCCAAACTCGACGCAGCTCAACTGTCTGCAGTGTCGCAGTCCCCTCCATGGCGGCCGCGTAACTGCCGTAAGTGCAACGGTGTCATGGTGGTGCGCCTGCGGCGTTGTGAACGCAGTTGCGGCGTACACCTGCCTTCGTTGTCGTCTGCCGCGCGCTGTGGAGTGTCCCGAGAAGTTACGCGCACTACTTCGGAGCGCTGTCGCGGAGGGTGCGTCAGCGTCACCGCCGCTGACGGAGCACAGAGGTGGCGTTGCATCTCATCGTGCACCAACGTCACCGGCGTGGGACTTCAGGTCTTGCACGAACTGGATGTGCTACTGCTGCTGTGGTGTGAACACTGCTTCGCACCAAGTGGTTACAGCGGTTAACGCATCCCTTTCCTCGGGCACGACCTCCGCTGAGAGCACGAAGCGCAGCCGCCGGCTGAGTGTGCGTCATGGCGATGGAGCGTGCCGCCACTGTGGTGCCCCGTGGCATCACCAACTTGTGCAAGGGGGCAACTCTTGGCGCTGCGCGTGCCACGCACTGAACTCGCGCACCGATGCCCTCTGCACAAGCTGCGGACTGCCAGCGCTGAATGGTGTTGCGCCGGACATTCTCTCCTCCTGGTCCAAAGGGGACTGGCGATGTCCGTCGTGTGGCAGTCTCTGCTACAGAAGCCGGCAGCAGTGCTCATGCGGCGCCACGCGCGCATCAGCACGGCTCAGCAGCGAGGTGTGATGTCGCAGGTTCGTGCTCGAGGGCGCAGCCGCGTGTGGGGGGAGGGAGGGGGGCCTCTGGTGGCCATGGCAATTGTTGCGCACATAAGTCGCCACCATCTTTGCAGGAATACGAGGCTCTCTGCCGTGAGAACTCGAGGTGCCTAAAGCCAGTCGAGTCACGCATGTTGCGGTCCACACGCGCACACATCTGTACGTCTCTTTGCCGCCCACGTCAGGGACGAAGTTTGATGTGCGCCTCCCACTCTCTCTCTGTCTTGGGCATTGCGGCACTCTTTCCTCTCTCCTCTATGGCGAGGAGGCCGTCGCCTGGCCTCACCGTCGTGTCGGTCAGCTCCAATCCGTCCCACGCAGAGGCCCGCCACCACTCGGCGTCTGTCGCCGGGCGAAACGTGAAGGGTAAGGGGCAGAGCGGACTTTGCCCTTTCGCCGATGTCGTTTGAAGGAACGGCGGCCATTTCGGACGAGTGGAGTGCGCCAGTCGGCGTTCCGTTGCGCGGCGGCGCTCGACCGGGTGGAGCAGTCGGGTGGCAGTGGACTCAACGGGGCAAAAAAGAAAAATGGGATGGGGCCCCTCTCCTCGTCATCTCTTTCACTTTCTTCGTCCTGCTCGATCTCTTTATCCTCTGCTCTGCACACACACACACACACACACACACACGCACGCTGTCGGTAGACACAGACACTCTCCCTCCTCTTACGTTGGCGGGTGGGCCCAGCAACCAAACAAGCAGGAAGGCGATCTGAGGTACCCTCAGGAGAGGGGCAGCCGGGCAGTAGTCGCGCGTAGAAAAGTCATCGACGAGCCCTCGGCACTCTCTGTCTCTCCTTTGTGTGAGCGCTGTGCCCTTTCACGCCTGCGAAGCACATTTGGCTCTCGCACATCTCCCACCACGCAGAAGTTACTGGAGGGGGAAGGGCAGCGCGGCTCAGAGAAACAGAGTCAGAGAGATACACACACACACACACACAGACAGAAGGGGAGGGGCTCAGGGCGAGATCTTTGCTTGGACATACGAACAAATTCAACACGTACACCCGCCCGTTCGTGTACTCCCCGTGCTGACGTGCCCGTAGACGGATAGCCATCTCCGTGAGGCCTCTGCCCGCTCATTACGCCCACTCTTTCTCCTCCCCCTCGCACTCGCTTGCATCAATCGGGGCGCACATATACAAATATATAAATATATAAATAAAATATATATTTATATATTTAGTCACTCGCGCCTTCTTTAATTGGTGAGGCTTCGATCGCTTATTGCTCGACCCGGCCCTTCGTTGTCGCACCGTCCCTCATACCTTCCCACTACCACCACACCTCCTCTCTCTCTCTGTGCCTGAGTTTTACGACGCGGGCACTGGTGAGCGCCGTCGTCTGATCGACCTCCCCTACCCTCTTTTCTCTTTCGTCGTCAGTCACAGCCGCCACCCCCTCTCCGCTTCTTGCCTTTCACCCTTCCCTGCCTCCCACCTCCACACCAGAACTGACTCGCCTCCTCCTCCCCCCCTCGCAGACGCTTCGCTTTGTTTCCATACGTAGGCGGTTCCCTATCGTCTCTTTTTGTTCGTTGATACCCTGGTGCGTGATCGTCTACCTCCGCGCGCGCGTGTGTGTGTGTGGTCGCGATTTCTTCACGCTTGTTGCTACCGTAACCCCCGCTTCCCCCCCGTCACCGACGTACACCCTCTCGCTTTCCTCGTCGCCGCCGTTTACCTTTTATTCTTTCCCCAGCACTTGACAGTCACGCGCTGTTCCCTGCCCTTTCCTGGACTGGGGCCTTACTAAAACGGTTTTCTTCGAAGAGTGTCGACTCCTGCTTGGCACTTCAGTTGCTTGTGTGCGTGCCTTTGCCCATTTTTTCTTGTACTGTGCTGTGCGGCGGCCCCCGGTGTTGCTGCAGGCACTTATTCTTTTCCTTTTCCCCTCTCTCCCCCTGTTTTTGATCTTCCACGTCGTGCGCACTTTGGCGTGTGAAGTCGTTTGGCTTGTGAGGTCTTCTTACAACACCTCCAACGGTCACAACCACCACCGCGACGACGCCGACGCCCAATCGGTAACGCCACTGCTCTCCACATACTTGTACATACGCGCTTCATTCCGCTGCTCTTCTCCTGTGTTTGGTTGATGACTGTTTACGCGCGTGTGTATGTGTATGTGTACGTGTGCGTGTGTATTTTCTCGATTTTCACTCTGTGTACGATCTCTTTTGTCCTCGCGCTCTGTGCTCGCGTGCGTGTGCGTGTCCGCTTCTTGGCGGTGCGCGGGGGTGTCTCCTCGATTTGTTCGATTTTGGTCCTGCGCGACTAGTGTTGCTCTTCGTCATCTATGGCCTCGCGCGCACCTCCTCCCCCCTCCCTCCCGAAAAAAAAAGTCTGCTGCCCTCTTATCGTTTGCTGAAGTACAGCCGCATCGCCGCCTCCTCCCCTCTCCTCTCTCTTTTTATTTACTGAGTTTCTTTTTTTTCTTCTGCTTCCGTTTGCTCGCGGATTGCACGCCAACCGCCATTTTCGGGTGAAGTAAAGGGGAGGAGGAGGGTACGACAGACAGAACAGGAGGGCGTAGGCGAGCTGGGGAGCTGATACTCTTCCATGCGATTTCTGTGTGAAGGGTTCCTCTTCTGCTGCGTTGTACTTGCTCTTCCCCCCCTCCCTCCAAGAGATCGCCTGGCGTCGGATCTAACGTATCTTTGCCCGTGACTCTGTCCCTCCCCTCTCCCACCCGCTGTGTCTTTGCCTCTCATCATCATTGCAGCCGCCTTTTCTTTCTTTTTTTGTATTAGTGTTACCGCCTTCATTATTTCGTGTACTCTCCTCTCCCTCCCCTTTCCTCTATCCGCCCCTGTCCACGGGTCTGCCGGGAGTGCGTCCACCTCCCCACCCCCAGTGCACACAGGCCGAGACACGCTTGCCGATTCTTTCTCTGCTTCTTCCCCAAGAGGGGAGGCTCCTCTGCCGCACGCAGACGTGCTTCGCTCATCTCCCCCGCACTCTCCCCCCTCCCTTCCCCTTCAGTCGCCTGTGGGACTGTGCACCGGTGCACGCCACTTTTCCTGCTAATCATCATCACCCCCTTCTTGGTTCCACCCACCTCTTGCGCCCATTGAGGGACGCCAGTTTCACTCCCCACGTCATAGCGGCCGTGCTTTCGCGTAGCGACACGGACTCGTGCTGTTGACAGGCACCACAGATCCTCGCCGTCGGCCCCCTCCTTCAACGATCTGCTCACGTCGCGCCGCTCCGTCTGTGCCGCCATTCCGTTCTTGATTCCGATCTTCCTTGCTCCTTTGTTGTGTCTCTCGTGTCTTCCCGCCGCCCTATCCCTCGCTTCCTCTCTACCTGATCGACGCCCCCCCCTCTTCCCTCTTTCTGTATGTGCTTCGTTGCCTCTGCGCCGCCCACGGGTATATATATTTGTGCGTGTGTGTGTGTGCAGACCCCTTTGTATCCCTTTCCCCTCTCTGTTGAGAGAGAGAGAGGGAGCTGACCTTCACCTTTTCCTTAGCCGCCGCCTCATCGAGATCGATCGTCCCTGCGCGATCACCACCGCCGGCGTCCGCGTCTTTTTGTTTACGCTGATTACGTGTTTGCCTGTTATCATCGAGCTCGCACCTATCTGCGCACTTTTCGCCGTTCGTGTGCGTGCTGGGGCCTGTGCTTCGCTGCGCTGCACACTGTGATCGCTGCATGCCGCTTACACACGCTCCCCCCTCCCCTCCCCTCTCGCCTGCCGCCCTTTGGCCCGCAGTGCTACTTACGCTCCCGGAGTCTCTTCATACCGTTTCAGTTGATCCTCTCCCCGCCTCTTCCTCAGTGCTTCCCGGTGACGCGCAGACCTTTTTTGAATATATATTCCGATTCTGGCCCGTCTGCGCGTAGGCCAAGCGCAAGAGCTGACTTCGCCCCCCCCCCCCGCCTGCGCAACATTTGTCCCTCTCTCCCCGATCGGTCGTGTGCGTGCTTGCGCAGAGACAGCAGCTGCTCAAGTCAGTCAAGGAAAGGTGAATAAGAGCCGCGAGTGTACGGCTGGGGTGAGTTATACGACCTATCGGAATCTTTATCCACTCTGGGGAAGGTATGCGCGGCGACGGCTCCGGCGAGGGGCAGCCCCTGGCGGCGGAGCACGTGGAAGTCGCGGCCATCGCAGATGCGGCCGATTTGGGGTGCCCCGAGGTCTCTCGCTCCCCATCAGAATCGACGCAGGCGTTCTCATTGCCGACGCAGCAGCCAATGCCGTTGCCCGTGCCTTCCACCCCTCTCTTTGCCTCGTGGCGCACCCCGAGCGACGCGCCGCCTATTGCCAGCACGCGACCACCACGATGGCTGCGCACCTCACTGTTGGGCGCTTGCGGACGCTCTGCTGTGACCTTCGCGCCGTCGACCCGCTTTGATGAATGCCGCCAAAGCGCAAACTTGGCGGTTCGGCGGTCTGGCGGCGGATCTTACTTGCCGCTGCCGGGCCCCCTGCTGGAGTTGCCTTTGTCGTCCAGGGTCTCCTCAGCAGGGCGACTGACGGCCTCCGCGCTGCGGGCGATCGCACCACCGCAGCCCTACCTTCTGCCCAGCAGCCCACCCATACCGTCGCTACAGCGGCCCACTTCATCCACACAGATGGATGGGGTCAGGGACGTTGCGGTGGACGACTTCAGCGACACCTCATCTTCAGCTGACTCCACGTGCTCCACCAATTCGTCATCGTTGACGCTCCTCGACAGTTACACTTCTGCTGTGCGGCCGCGCCCTCCGCCCTCACTGGCGCTCGACTGTACCCTTCCCCGCGTGACGCTGCGAGCGGCGTCGGAACACATGCGCCCCTTCACCGCGCTCTCTCTGGCGGATAGGCTCGACATCTCTGCTGTTGCCGCCGGTAGCGCCGCTACAGACGCAACAGCGTCTTCGCCCACGGACACCGGCAACGCGACCTTCACCTTACTCGAGCCAGAGGTGAAGCGCATGACGACCACGACGCATGGCTTCGCTGTGACTGCTGGATTCTTCAGCGAGTGGCGCCACGCGGACAGCGCGGCGACAGAAAGGGTGGGTGGTGCTGTCGCTGGCTGCCGTGACAGGATACGGACGACGCGCCCGAAGGACGAGCCATACATGGCGACTGTGAGGGTGACATCGCTGCTGCTCGAGAGCCTCTCGCTTCCGTCCACCCCAGAGGTGAGCCCCTCCACGGGGCTACCTAGACTGCCGCCGTCGCCGCCGATCTCACCCAAGCGGGTGAACCCGCGAGCGGGACTGCTGGTGCCCGACACACCCGGCAAACAGCTCCACGAACCTCTTCTCGATGACGCCTTCCTCAGTGGCAATGCGGAGATGGTTGTGAGCGCCGCGGCAGAGGGTGCAACCCCGCGGCAATTCAACTCTTCGTCTATCGCCATTCTCGCACGCTCACAAGGGGGCGGCGAGGGGCTTCACGAGGCTACCCGAACGATGGCTAGCTGCTCCAGCACGGCAGGAGCGATGGCATCAACACCGGGGATCAGAGTAGCGCCTTATCTTTACGACCGCGGCGGCGCTGACATCGACGCACATGAAGCGAGGACGACCGCATCGCTGCATGCGTCCTTCCTTACTACTGCCGCTGACAGGAGTAGCGATGTGGGTGGTGGATGTAAAGACGCACTGGGGAGCACCTGCATCTCCGCCAGCCCTGGGAAGATCAACAAGGACAGCGCGGCGGTGGGTGTGCCTTCACCGCCATGCGCGCCGCACCACTGTCCCAAGCCTCGCTCTCCGAGCTACCAGGAGCTTTGCAGCATCACTTCTGCGGCTGCCGCAGATGCGCCGTGGCCCCCGTCGCCGAGGCCGCACCTTTTTCAGCACTCACTCGAGAGCTCGACAACGCTGGCAAAGGGCCGTCTCGCAAGCGAGGCGGATCGTTTCTCGTCCGCGTCGGACGAGTTGCCTCCAGAGCGGGGCGAAGTAACTCCGGAGAGGCCCTCGCAGCAGACTTTCCTCAGCGACGCGGTGCGACAAGAGAGTCTGCTGAAGCGCTGTGAGAATCGTGTCGCAACTTCGGCTGCCATAGTGAGCTGCATTACTCATGCCATGACGAATGCCGGTGACTGTGTCGTGGGCGGAGGTGACGGCACTGCCGTCTCCCCTTTTCTGGCGAAGCAGCGCATCCACAGTGACAGCAGTGACATCGGCGCAGAGTCACCACACATAGAAACGCCTCCAAAAGGTCCAGCAACAGCAGTCGCACCACTCCTGCCAACGTCACCAGCACCATCACGCTCGCCACTGGCAGTGCCGTGTTGGCCATCGTTTCGCCTCAGCGGTGAGGAGGACAGCGGCCGCTTCCCCCGGCGCCCTCAGCAGCAGCCCGCGACGCAGCTGACAACTCTCTTTGACGCTTTCACCACTGCCACAACGAGTCGACCTTACTTGTCTCCGTTGTCTCCGGTGACGCCGCAGTTACCGTGCCTCGGTGCACCGTTGCCTCTCGCACCGCAATCGCCGTCTGCATCCATGTTACCAGCGAAGTTGTCGTTTTCAAGCGCGCCGTTGCTGGACGCATCACCGATGTTCTGCAAGTCCCCGCACGCCTCGACGACGACGGCGGCGGCGGCGGCGCGGCAGTGTTTCTCCGAGAATAAAGGACCGCGCAGCCCTTCGCCCACAATACGGGGCGGACTCGAGCTCCTTTCTCGGCTCCCGCCGCTGAAACCGGGCGCACTGCCTGGGGCCTCGACCCTGAGCCCTCCAGAGGGGGCCGATATGACAGCTGAGCAGCTGCAGCCAGCAGAGTTCTGCAGCCTGCGCGGATGCAAGTTGCTTCCTGCTCCCTCTGTACCGGGACGCGTTGGTAATCTACGTCCTTCTGCAGCCGGGTGTCCCGCTCCTGCGCGGCACGACAGGTAGCGGAAGACTGGTCTCCTCGTCTCCGTGTGGCTGATCGAGCAGCTCCGTGCAGCGACCACCCCTGCCACGACTCAGACCTTTGTCGACATCAATGGGACCCCTCCCGGTCTCTCAGGCGCGTCTGTGAAGGTTGGGGGTGCTTGCAGTGGTGCACCTTCTCGTCTCTCTCTGAAACGAAGAGGAATACTGCCGCATCCCAAACGTCTTCCGGGCCTTTATCCTTGTCCATGCGGTGCTGCACAGTTGTGTGTGTGTGCGTCTGTGTGCCGGAGGTCTATCCGTGCTGCCATTATGTTCTCTGCACATGTGTACGCACGTCCTCGCCTTTCATCTCTGGTTGCGCTTGGTCGCCGGCACCACTCCTGCTGTCCACCCCCTTCCCTACTCCCCTTCCCCCCTTCCCCCTTCCTCGTCATTTCGTGCGCACATCTTCATTCTCAGCGCCCCGCCCTATCCTCGGATGGCTCTCGCTCTCTTTCTTCCCGTGCCACGCACCAACGCCTTTGTATTGCACGCATGCAGGTGCGCTTATGCTCGCATTATGAACCGAAAAAAGAATAAGTGAAACCGTCACGCAACATGGACGTGGCCGACTGAAAGGGGTGCTGCTCCCCCCCACTTCCTCCTACGCTCACAGACACTCCTCGCATTCGTTGTGCACATCTTCAGGGGGGGCGAAGAGGGTGAGACGAGGTGACGAGTGAGCCGACACTTGCAACCTCTCTCCCCCCATTACGGCTGTTGCTGCCGCTGCTCTCTCCACCCACTCGCCCTTTGTTTCCTCGTCTTTGTACTCGCCTTCTTGCCTCCGGACGATGGCGCGCCTGCGTGTGTGTGCGTGTGCCTGTTGATGCATACAAACGTGTCCTTGACAGTGCTCGCCTCGCCTGCGACGACATTTTTCTGCCATCGCGATACAGCCATACATACACGCGCGCTTACGTGTTTACAGGCAACGACGGTGACGGCGACATCGCCGAACAAATTGACCGATTGCCGAGCGGCACAGACGGAGCCGAAGAGCGTCGCCCATCCGTCCTTCTTCCGCCCTTTTCTACCCCTCTGCGAGTGGACGGTTGCAAGGCAGAGAGCGTGCGCGCAAGAGAGAGGGGAGGGAGGGAGCGGGCCTGCGGAACACGTATCTGTAGGAAGAAGGCGGAGGGAGGGACAAGCGCGCCACACGGCTGTACCTACCGGCAGTGCTTGCGTGGTGGTGTCCTGCGCCGTCTTGCTTTCGTCTCTCTCTCCCCCTCCCTCCTCCCCCCATACCCCGTCTCTTTACTCCCGGAGCCGCTCCTACCCCCTTCTCCACTACCTACCCGCCTTACACGAAGGCGAGGAAGCAATCAAGCTACCCCCTTCCCTCTCTCAACACACACACACAGAGGGCGGCTCATATACATGCGCTGTCAAGCATTCAGTTGATCTTTTTTTCCCTCTGTATTAGTAGTCAGAATGACATTCTTCCTCAAGGCCCTCGGACTGGCCGACAGCGTCCCGGGCTTTCCCTTCACCCCTGTTGCTGACGAGCCTGGCCGCACTGTGTACACCTCGCCGCAGATGTGCTGGTCGGTGCGGCCCGGCACGCAGAAGGACGATGCTCAGGCGCGGGTGTCCATCTTTACGTGCTCTGTCGCTACGGCAGCCACGTCAGGTGGTAGCAGCGGTCACCGAGAGCTGATTAGGCAGTTGGCTCAGAACACCATACGCCGCGCGAAGAGCCTCATGATACCGGGATTCCTAAAGTGCTACGGCGCCGTGGAGCACAGCGACACGGTCTACATCGCGACGGAGCCGTGTGTGTCGCTAAGGGACGTTTTGGAGAGTGCCGAATGGCGAAAGCATTTCTACGGGCATACCAGCGAGGAATACACCGCCGCCGTTGCGTACGGCCTGGACACGGTGAGCGGCGCACTCGCGGCACTGCAGTCGAACAGGCTGGTGCATGGAAACGTGCACTGCGGGTCCATCTTCGTCTCCGCCGAGTCGGGGTTCTGGCGGTTGTTTGGGCTGGAGTTCATCTCCGCGATAGACGACGTGGCAAGCGGCAACCCCGGCTGCCTCTTCGAATCCGCGCGACGCGCTGGAATGATTACGGGGTACCGCTGTCCGCCGGAGCTGGGCAGCAGCAGCTGCAGTGACATCAGTACGGGGGACTCTGTGGTGGCCGTGGACGCGTGGGGCATCGCCTGCTTGCTGTACGAAACGATGGGGGTGACCGCCGAGGAGGCGGCCAAGGGCAAGCTGAACTCGCTTGCCCACAGCCTTAGCGCGGCCGAGCTGCGTAACGCGTGCCGGCAGAGCCTACCCAAGTCTCTGCACCAGGGCTGCAGTAACCTCACAGCTCCCAACCCGCGCATGCGCAAGTCCATTGCGGTCTTCGCAGAAAGCTGCGAGTTCGTTAAACACAGCACATTTGTGTACTACATGAAGTCACTGTCGGAGCTGCTGCTGATGGACGTGTCTCAGCAGGTGCGGCTGGTTGAGTCGCTGACGGGGCCGGTAGAGAAGTTTCCGTTGCGAGCGTGTCTGTGCTTTGTTTTACCGCGGCTCGGCGAGCTCGTTCGCACAGCCGCCAAGGCCGGCAGCGGCGGCCCCGGGGGAACGGGAGTGTCGATGGGGCCGGTGGTCGAGCCCGTGCTAAGGATTGCTCAGCGCACCGCCGCGGGTGAGGACTTCGATAAGTATGTTACGCCCGTTCTTGTGCAGCTTTACCAGTCGACAGACGTGCTGCTGCGTTACAAACTGCTCGTCGGCGCTGAGGCCTACGGGGCGAAGGTATCACCCACAGCGCTGAATAACGCGATTTGGCCACTCTACGTCAAGGGGTTTGCGTACTCGGCTCCCAGTGTCCGGGAGTACAGTGCACGCGCACTGGTGCACCTTGCTCCGCACATGTCGGAGAGCATCCTCGGCGACCAGGTGCCGAGGGCTCTGGGCCAGCTGCAGCGCGATGTCGACGGAGCGCTGCGCGCCAACGCTACCATAGCTCTCAACCTCATCTCGGAGCACATCACGCCCCCGCCACAGCGGGCGATGGTCATGCTGATGTACTGCCGTCCAATGCTGCGGGATGTGTTCGCGCCTTCACGCGTGGCGGCGTTGCGGTCGCTGCATGGGGCACTTGAGTGCTTGTCGCCCAAGCAGCTCGCTGAGTCGATGCTACCAGCCATCTCGGCGCTGACCGTTGACCCTACGTCCGTGGAGAGTCGCACAGCTGCGCTATCGCTCCTAAAAGCGTCCTTGTCGAGGCTGGAGGCCCATCACGAGCAGCTTTCCGCGCAGCAGGTGGTCACCGCTGCTGGTGTTCCCGCCGCTGCCAATGGTAGCGCAGATGCCTCATTGACAAGCCTTCCTGTGCCTGCCACGGCGCCCGCTGAGACGCCATCAAAAAAGCGGACTCTGCTCGGGGGCATCACCGCATCCTCAGCCCCGTCTGCCGCCGGCACTGCGCCGCATCACGTCGATGCTGTCACAACACCTTTGATGTCAGGTGCTGCTAGTCCGCTGCGCTCAACTCCGGGCGTCGCAGTCACCTCTCTGGCGGGCAGCGGCGGCAGTGGCTGGAGCGACGATGATGAGGAGGGGGAGGCAGGTGAGCACGATGGCGAGAGGAAGGCCAACACTCTCAGTGGCAGCTTTCTATTTTCGAAGGCTGCCTCACCACCACCGCCAACGCGCACACCGATGGCGCCCTTCCTTGCTGGCGCGAAGCCAATCTCTCCTGCTGCATCTTCTGTTGCGTCGTCGTCCGCGTCTCCACTAAGTGCTACTGGTGGCGCGCATGGACCTACGCCTTCTTTCCAGGGGCCCGCCTCCTCACCAGTGTCACAGCCGCTCTCGACCATTTCAAACGTCAGCGGGGTGTCGAGTCGGACCGGCATCAACAGCCGTCTAACCGGCGGCATCAGTGGAGCCGCGCATCTCGGCCTCAACAGTGGCACCAACGGTGCCAGTGTGAGCTTATCTAGCGGACCGATGAAGCTGCGCAAGAAGGGCGGGCTCGGGGCTGCGCGACTAGACTGAGTGGGGAAAGTGAGGCGCTTTTGCTTTGCTGCGCGCCTACATGCGTGCGAAGCACCGTCAATGACGGGACAGCTGTGCTATCACGCAAACTTACGCCCGCACACACACACACCTTATTGTTCACCCCTCTGACACGGGCGCGCCCATTTAGCAGTGGCGGATGGGGTGGGGTGTGGAAGAAGAGAGTCCCACGCCACTCCTACAAGCTTCTTTTCTTCGCGGTTACACTGCGTGTAGAGGTGCTGCCGTTTTGTGCGCGTTGCACCGTTCATGACATGCCGGTGCATCGTGCCTACGTAACTGGCCAGTGCCAACCGGGGAAAGATAAAGAGGGAGGGTGAAAGAGAGAGGGATAAGGGCGCATGGGCGAAGGCGCTTATCACGTCTCGCGATCCCCTCTCCCCTCTCCCCTCTCCTCCCTTTCGCTCTGTGCGTGTGTATCCATATACATATATATATATATGTATGTGCGTGTGTTGGAACGGTGATCGATGCCATGCGGGTGAGAGAATGAAGCGGTGCGTGGCAGTGGCCTTATTGGGAGGTCGCGCAGGTGCAGGAAAAGGCGCTGCCGTCGTGGTCGACCGCTCTTTTTTTTTTTGCCGCTCTGCTTGGGCAGTGGACAGAGGCATCTCATGGGCAACGCGGAGGTGCACACGGTCATGCCCAGAGGCCCCTCTCCTTCGCTGGTACGCGGCGCACAGGCGCTCTGTCGTCGTCTCTGCCGCTGTTACCGGCCATCTCCCTTCCGTTCTCCTGTTCCTGCTGTGGCACCGCCTCGCAACGGGTGCACGTTGGCCTGCCCAGGGGCCGCGCAGCGAATAGAAAACGTCTACCCCCCAGTCGGGACATCAGTGCCAGGGCATAGGGCTTCGAACTCGTGCCTGTTCTCTCCTCCCGCGCGCGCTGCGTGTGGCTCGCCGCTGCGGCCGCACTAAATGTCTTCTTCACCTTTGGCTCCTCTCACTATCTCTACCGATGCCCCCCTCCCCTTTTCCCCTCTTTAGCGCCCAATCGGTTAGTACGCTTCTCCTTCACTTTCTACCCGAATCCAATACGAGGCGGCGCTATGGGCACCCCAAAGGGATCAGCGCGCCACGGCGACCGGCATGGCAAGTCAGGCAATCGCAAGGCCGGTGGTGCTGGTGCTGAAGAGCCTGCGTCTTCACGTGCCGCGACGACTGCGAGAGGCGTCGGCAACATTAGCCTTGCCTATCTGCCCATTGATAATCTGTTGCTTCTTCGGGAGCTACTGCGGCCGTCCGCGGCCAGCCGTATCGCCGCGGCGGCGCACGCCGTTCGCGTCGACGCCGACAATGATGCTGCATCCTGCGCTGCTGGCGGTCAACTAACTTACGGCAGCGCACGCGGTCGGGCCGACGCCACCGTGTCTTCATCCCTGCCGGAGGCTGCATCATCACTTTCCCCTCCGACTCTTCCACCATATGGGTTTGTCGTGCCACCGAACCAGCCGACTAACGAGAGTCCGGTACCACCACTGCTTGCAGAGTCCACCACTGCGACGCCCCCGAGCGTCCACAACACGGCAGAGAGAGACCTGAGTGCCAACACATGCGCTTCAGAAGCGGCGCCGATTCCGCCCCTGCCACTTGTGCTGGAGTGCACGACGCAGCTGAGTGGCATCCTGGCTCAGTGGCGCGCAGGCAACGAAAGCAAGGAACGCTGTCCACCAGGACCACCTCTCGCCCCAGCACCCGCGCTTCTATCCAACTCCCCCGCTCGGCAGGGGAGCAAAGGTGATGCCCCGTCCCCCACAACATCTGTGCACGGCGCTGTGAGTGGGGGGCAGCCACGAGGGCCTGGCCCACAGCCAGGCGGTGAGCGCAGGAGCGCAGCCCCGCCTCCTGCCTGCGCCCTGCCGCCGCGCGTCTTGCAGATGATGGGGTTGGCTCTGTGGTACTGCCTCTCCACCACCGAGAATACGCGGCTGGCGGCAGGGGGCCGCTCACACGGGACGAGTGGTCTGGAGACCCCAGCAAACCGTGCGGCCGCCGGTGCTGGTGCTGGAACAGACGTCAATCAGGCCTTGATAGGCGGCAGCAGCACCCCGTCGGGCCTTCGTGGCGACCGTAGCGGGCGATCAGGCAGCGCCTCCGTCGCTGGTGACCGGCCAGGCTCCCTTGGACGAAGCGGCAGCGGCAGTGTGGACCCCTTGGCTGCGCAGGATTGGCTGGAAAACCGCATGTCTTCCGCCACGTCGACCGCCATAGCACCGACGGTGCCCATTTCCGATGAGCAGTTGGCGGAGCGGCTCCTCCGTCTCGCAGTAGATGCTGTTGTGCACCTGCAGGGGCCGCACAAGCGACGGGTGCCTTCATCATTGCCGCCTTCGCCGGCGACGCGCGCCCAGAGCGCGGGCTCGGGAAGCTACGGCAGTGGCGTTGCCATCGCTTCCGTCGCGAATGGCGGCACAGCGCGGCCGCCCGATGGGGACGCCACTGACAACGACGACGTAGCGGTAGAGCTCCAGACAATGGCGCTGTGGACGCTGGCCGCTGTCCTCGTGCGGTTCACCGACTCCTTGCTGAACGCGACTGTCTTCCTCCCTCTGCTGTTCCCGCAGGTGGACGTGCGCGGCTCTGCCGGCGCAGCGGTGCGCCATCCTCTTTTGCAGCCTCTACTCTACGGGGACCCGCTGAATACCTCGCTGCGATGCGGTGCAGCGGCGGCCCTGACGGCGCTTTTGCAGAAGCTTCGCCCTACGCTGCAGTACGCTGAGGAGCCGCAGCAGGGCCGCCAAGCAGCCTTCCTCTCTCTTGCTGCCCAGTGTGGCACGATCCTGTCCTCACTTCACGAGAGCCTATGCTGGGGGCTGAGCCAGTCACAGCAACAACCGTCACAGGGGGCCGTCACCGGCACCACGGCGTCGGCTACGTCGTTAGCGACTGTAACGCCGCTCCTCAACGCGTACGCGGCAGTCGTCATTGTCACGCCGTACCACCGTTGCCCTCGCTCACGCGCGGCCGTACTCCAGACGCTTCAGCTCCCTGTGATGCGCTTCTTTTTATCCCACGACGATGTCGCTGCGTTCGTGCCGGCGACTGCACTCGTGGCCCACATCTTGAGGAACGACACGATGCGTTTTGCGGTGACGCAGTCGCCTGCGACGGCTGAGTCACAGGCCAGAGCGCAGGATCTCAGTGAGGCGGGCCGAATCCCAGTCGCAGGGGGCGACGGCGCCGCTGCTGCGGTGAGCTTCCTCCCAGCACTGCTAAGCCACGCTGATACGCGGGCCGAGGTGTGGCACTGCATGGTGCCCCTATCTCGCCTTTATCCGCGTCTCGTGCAGACCGAGTTCGAGGCGTTGATGGCTGCCTCGGTAAGGTTGGTATCGACGCTCACGGCGTGGGAGGCTGCTGAGGCGGCTCCTACGGCGAGCGGTTTTGCTACCGTGGATGGTGAGGGCGACATTGCTTCAGACACGCAGCGTTCTTCCGCGCCGTCTGCGTCCGTTACGCCGTCGCGCTCTGCGCCGTCTGGTGCTGGGGGCCGCGGCGGCAGCGACGCTGAGGGGACTAGCTTACAGCCGCCGGTGTACAGGGAGGAGGCCAGCGCTCGCTCAGATACTGGCGCCGCGCTACCGTTGCCGCAGCGTAGCCGGGTGCCGACAGCCTCGCTGGACGCCTTCGAGGAGTGCCTCCGCACCTGGTTGCACTACATGGGGTACGTGTGGAAGGCGTTCGACGACAATGCCAGTGACCCAGCGCAGCGGCCGGAGAGGCAGATGGGCCGAGCCACGCTGGCGCATAAGCAGCGCATCCATCACGAGCTGCTACGGCCCGCAATGCGACTGCGTCGATGTGGTGCAGAGGTGCGTACCATGGCGCTTCGGTGCATTGCGCAGATTGGCAACGAATACATCTCCATCCTGGCGGATCGCAGCTTGTGCCAAGAGCTTGTGGCGTACGTGCAGTCCTCAGCGGCCGATGCTCAGCCGCGCGTGCGCGGAGAGGCCCTGACTACTTTGGGTGTGTGGCTGTGGCAATACACCTCTATGGACGACTTCGCCTGCACCGCCATCGACAGCGCCGTGCACTCGCTCAGGACAGATCCGCACCCTGTGGTGCGCACCAAGGCGTCCTTCGCGCTCTCCAACGTGACCGGGCGGCTGCCGGAAGGCTCATGTGGGGTGGTGCGTGACTCGCCAGACTACATCTCGACCCTCTGCGGCACAGCTATGCACGCAGCTGTCATCGACACGGAAAAGGGCGTGCAGGGCCACGGCATCCGCATGATGAATCACCTTCTCCAGGTGCTCAGCTTCGAGGAATTGATTAGCGAGGTGGAGGAGTTCGAGGAGGGCGTTGCAGAGGGCTTCCTACGCGTGCTGTTGGAGTGCCTGCGCGCGAACATGCGCGGTGGCCACAACACGCCGCAAGAAGGCAACAACAGGGCCGGTGGCGGTGCGGGCTCTCTGCGCTATACCGTGCCACGCGAGGCAAAGCACCGCTGGAATGCGGCGTGTGCTCTTGGCATGGGGCTTGCTCGAGAGGAAGTATTTGAAGCGGAGCCCAGGTACGCTGTGGAGGCTGTCGACGCGCTTTGCACTGCCGTGGTTCACGATCACATCTTCAAGGTGCGCACCCAGGCCGCCGGGGCTCTCGGCCGCATCCCAAGCCGCTGCCTGAGCGGCGCCTATACCGCCACAGATGTGACGCCGACCGTCGTCGGCTCGCTATGCAAGGCGCTGGAGACGGCGACATCCACGGAGAACTTTCGACAATACAAAGAGCAGGGCTCTTTGCACGATGCGCTGCGCTCTGCCCTGGCAGTCATGATAACGTCCGCTACCCCCAGCAACGAGCTAGAGAAGGTATTCACGAGCCACATGAAGCTCCTGCAGAAGGAAGGACTGCTGTAGGGCGGTAGCTGAAGGTGGTGGGAGGGGTGGAGGGCCGGTTCGTGAGTGCCTCGGAGGCGAGAGGCACTGCGTCTGCGCGGAAAGAAGGAAGCACAACTGCCGCGTCAAGCGTTTAACTTGCCGTTGACGGTGAGGCTGAATACATGCCGGCGCCGCCTGTGCGCGCGGATGTGCACGTGAAGGTCGACCCTGCGCGTCTCTCTGCGTGTGCGTGTGTGTAATTCTGTGTCGGTTCTGATGCGCTGTATAAATATAAGGTGGTACGCACCTCTGACTTGTGGTCCCTTCACCCCTCCTTTGCCCCTCCTCACTTCTCCGATTTCGTTGGCAGTCACCCCACATGCATCACGACTACACGCACTCTGGCACATGCGCACACTTGCTACGTGCCAGGGGCCCTCGCCGGCGCATGCGCATGCCTCTCATCGACTGAAGGGCCCAGCGAGGCGTGCGAGAGAGAAGAGACTGCTTTTCGCGGTGCTTCCGAGAAACGGGTGCGGCTCTCGAATGCCGCTGCCACGCTGCTGCATTCCTGCACCTCCCTCTCTCAGAGTCATGTCTGCTGGTCAGGCCTCTTCCGACCCTCCCTCTAATCTCAGCGCAACACCACCACCCCAACGCACGACTTGGTCATCTTTGCTTCTGTCTCGCTCTCTCAGCCTTTTTCCTGTACCTCTACTCCAGCGCACACGGCTCTCTTCCGCCTTCTCACTTCGTTAGGGTCACGGGGCATACGCCGACAACTCGCACCCGTACGTGCACATCACGCACTCCTCACGCACGTATATACACACACACACACACATTGCGCGCGTGGAAGGCCGGCAGTGACGACGATTCGCCACCCCCCGTGGGGGCCACACTCTCCGCGCAGACGCTATTGCTGTAGTGGGCAAAGGAAGGGACGAGTGGGTGAGCATATCTGCATCGTTTTTCACGGCCCTCATGAGAGGCAGCAGCAGCAGCAACGGTGACGACGTACCAGAAGCGGCGCCGCAGCATTATCGCCACAACGCAGCTCTAGCCCCACCCGATGCCGTGAAGAGCACTGCAAGCGAGCACACTGATGACCATACTAACGGTACCTTCCACGCCCTCGGGTCGAAGACCCCCCTCTCGGGGCGGTCGCGTACGCGCCGCAGCCGCCGCTCCAACGCCGGCCGCTCCGTCGGGGATCCGGAGAACCTCCTGAGAGGGGTGCGCTCGACAGATTTGACGCTATGCTGCGACGGCGTCAGCGTACAGCTCCAGCACCGTGACGTCATCGACGAAGTGTCGTGCCTATTCCGCGGTGGTCGCGTCACGGCGGTCGTGAACTGCTGCGGCTCGCACAGTGCGTTAGCCCTGCTAGCTGTGATGGCAGGGCGAGTCGAGAGCACGGCGGGCAACACATTGCTGAATGGCATCCCCGCCTCAGCATCGGCGTATCGGGCGCAGACGAGCTTCCTGGAGGCCGACAGCGAGCTCTGGGAGAAAGAGGCAGAACGCAGCGGCAGAAGCACCGTGGCGTCGGGCGGCTTCCTCGCGAATCTTACGGTGCGCGAAAACCTGCAGTACGCCAGTGCGCTACGCGTCGCCAACGCGGCCCAGGCGTATTCGGTCGACGAGGTGTTGCAGCAGCTGCTGCTCGGACCCTATGAAGCGTGTAAGATAAAAGACTGCTCTCTTTACGTGCGACGCCGTGTCGCTCTGGGGAAGGAGTTGCTGCTAAATCCTTCGGTGCTCCTCCTTGACGAACCGCTGGAGGGACTGGCCACGCACGAGTCGCGGCAGTATTTGACCATCTTGTCGAAGTTGGCGGCACCATCCGCAGCAGATGCCGAGGCTCGCCGCCTCATGCGCAAGGCCATGCGTGCCGCCGCCGCCGCTGCCGCTGCTGGTGAGGGGGGCACATCCGCCAACACCACCGCTAATCTTGGCGCCACCTCCGATGCAGCTAATGTGTCCTTGTACACTCCGCGCCACAGTAGGCTTCATCCCAGCGCGCCGGCGAGCCCATCGACTTTGGGGGCCGAGCCGCCTACAGCCACAATCAACGCCACCGCTACCGCCACCTCTACCGATCCGGCCAGCAGTACCGAGGCGCAGCGCATCGTGGTGCTGTCTATGGTGCAGCCGCGCTGGACGCTTCTGCAGCACGTGCACGATGTCGTTCTCCTAGAGCGCAGCCACTGCGTCTTCGCCGGCTCAGTGCGGGAAATGCTCTCGGTGGAGCTGCCCCAAAATGTGATGCGGGAGGGCATGGCGACGAGCGTGAACACTGACAGGGTGCAGAGCGGTGAGCCGGACAGCCCAACCGCTGGCACTAACGCCGTCGCAACATCTTCCCCGCATGACAGCCCTCTCACAGCAGCGCCGGCTGACTCCTATGCTGCCGTCGATGCTTCCATCCGGCAGCAGCGACTTGGTGAGCAGATTGTGCACGGCCTATACCGCCTCGCCACGAGCACGGCAGCTCCTGCGGCCAGCTGCGACGGCAGTGAGAGGGGCGAAGCCCGGGCAGCGGCGACCGAGGAGCCAGAGTGCGGCCCTGCCATCAACCTGGAGGGCCTCCCAGGCGCGCAAGTGTCGAGGTCATCTGCAGCAGCCACGGTGAGCGCCTCAGCTTCGGCGACCCCGTTGACCAGCGTGAGCGCTGACGAGCCCTCAGCGACGCCGCTGAGGCAGCTGTACGCACATTGGCAGTCACGCACGCGTGCCAGCGTGACGGCGTACATGGAGGCGTGCGCCATGGGTCTCGTTGAACTGCCAGAGGCATTTCATCAGCCACCCTCTGGCGCTGTGCAGTTACTGCACCTCTTCCGCTTCGGCTTCCTCGAGCTGCGCCACAACCTTGTGTGGAACGTCTTTTTGCTGGTGTGTGTGGTGGCACTGGCAGCGGTGTTGGCCGCCCTCTACGGCCGCCAGGTCGGCCAGGAGGGGATGCAAAGCCGCGTCGGTATCATCTTCTTTCTGGTCAGCTGCGTGGTGCTGCAGGCGGTGCTCTCGCAGGATGCGCTGCGGCGCGATTATGAGAACTTCCAGCGCTACTCCGCTAGCGGCTACTACCGTGTCTGGACGTATCTCCTCTTTCGCGCCGTCACGGCTGCACTGTGGCGCTTCGGCATTGCCTCCTTTGTGGCTGCGGCCGTCTTTGTGCTCTCAAACTTTGGGGAGCCATGGCGCGAGTACCGCGGCGCCTTTGAGCTCTCTGTTATTCTGGCGGTGACATCTTTTTGCAGCCACGTGGGCGTGTGGCTCCTGTGCACCTGGCTGCCCACCAACCATGCTGGCCGCTTTGTGGCCTTCACCTTGTACGTCCTCAACATCATCTTGGCTGGCCTCGTGCTGAACCTGCAGACGCTGCCAGATGCGGTGCGGACCATTTCCTTCGCGTCAGTCGTGCGCCTCGCCTACGAGTCGTGCATCCTTACCCAGTTCATCGGCAAGTCTTTCGGCTGCCCTAGCCGCGTCACGGCGGCGGCGAGCGGCGCGTTGCCAGGCGTGCCAATGATGGGACCGCCGCCGTCGGGGGTATATCAAAGAGACGTGTACGCTCCACCTGCTATGGATGCTAGCGCACGCCGTCACGCGAAGGCCTCTCCGTCGTTCATGCAGGGCATGTCGGGCGCGATCGCCAGCGTGCAGCCTACAACGTGCTACACTGGAACTGAGTACGCTGAGTTTCTCGGCTTCAGTCCTTCACGGCGGTGGTCGAATGTTGGTGTGCTCGCCGGCATGTCGGCGCTGCTGCTTGTGGGCAGCTGGATTATGATGGAGCTGTATCGCCCACGACAGCAGCTCAACTTACTACGCTGACCATTTCTCACGGCTGCCCAGAGTCCCTCTTGGCGCGTGTGCAGGCGGCGGGATGCGGATGCGAGCCTACCCCCCCTCTTATTGGTCTCTTCCTTTGCTTTCGTTGCGGACATCGCGCTCGTCCTCATCACTCTCCGAAGGGAAAGCGGCAGGAAAAAATGTGTACACATGAGAAGACAGCAGCAACAACGGCAGGAGAATATGTGCCTATATGGTGTGTGCGCTGTGTTGTGTGTGTGTGGAGGGGCGCGCGCGCAGAGAGGGGGGAGTTCGATGGGGCTAATGCTCTCCTCCTGCCGTAGGAAGAGTAAGCGGGGAGCGGTGGCGGGGGAGAGGAAATAGGGGCCTTGCAACGAGGCCAGGGCAGTGAAAAAGCGGCGCAGCAACGTGCGCTGTCCATTTGTGCTCCTGTGCGTGCATGCATGTGTGGACGGAGCGGTGCAGCCGCACACGTACACTCTCTGCTGGCTTCACCTCAAAACGCTGCGCAGCGATCCCTCCCCTCGCCCGCCTCTTGGCTCCCCCTGACCCCCACCGGCCCATATGGTTCTGCACCCTTCACGCATGTCTCTCGTTCCCGCTCGCGACACACAAAGCCTGCCTCTCCTGCCATCCGCCCCCTTCTCTCGGGCCTCCTCTGCGTATTCCTCACCCCTCCTTTTACAAATCTTTTCACCTGTGTGGCTATCAATGCCACGATCACCGCATCGTCATCATCGCTCCTTCGACGTGCATATGCTGTTGCATGTATCTGACGCCCCTCGTGGCAGTCGCAGCAGCAGAGGAGGAGCGAATCTCGCAGCCGTCCCTCCCCCCTTCTCTCTCTCTGTGTCTGTTTGTGTGTGTGTGCGGTTCAGACAAGCGAGCGAGCACGCGGCACTCAACGGATATGCGCGGGCTGACGCGCTGGTGCGTGAACACCGTCACGGCTGTTTGGGAGAAGTCGAAGTGGACCGCCAATCTTGTCTACAACGTCGGGGATCAGCTGCGCATTGTATACGGCACATCCAACAGCCATGATGAACGCAAACGCGACTTGGACGCCACTGTGCTGCGATCCGGTGGCTTCGTTGTTGCCGTGGTTCTTTGCATCGTGGTGGACGCACAGGGCGGTGTGCCCAATACGCTGCGATGGCTTCGTGCGCTGCTGACGACGGAGGACAGCACAAGCAGCGGTGCTGTGGGTGTCGTGACCTCGACAGCGGCCGAACTGTAGGGCCAATAATAAAAAAGAAAGGGGGGCTTGCTTCTGTCGCTCTCGATAGAGAAGTGACTGCGGGATATACATACATGCATATATACATATATATATCTGCACTTGGGCCGGTGCTGTCCTCTGGTTCTCCTTCTTCCGTCCCATGGCCTTGCCCCCGTCTGCTGGCGTTCCTCGCTCTTTCCCTGCCCAGCATCGGCCGACCTGTCGTCACAGGAATGGAGCTGAACACGCGCTGGGGTTTCGCAGGCAGAGGAAGAGCGTACCTGAGCAACAGGCGTACGGAAGAGGGGGGAGGGGAACGGCCTTGGGCGAGTGCTTACCTGCGCGTATTCGCTGCGCATACCCTTGGAGGCGTACGGAATAATGATCAAGAACGTCGCTACAATGCACGTCGAGCTGCATGGCACTCACCCACACACACACGTATATATATGTATGTACATGCGTGTACATATAAAAGAAAGGAGACGGAGAATCGCCGCTTCTCACAAGTGTCGCGCCCCCTTTGGCCTCCCCACTGCACATCCTCACGCCCACTTCACCCCTACTGTGCTTTCTCGTTCGCTTCCTTCATGCCCAAACGCCTGGGCCTCCGGCACTTTGGTCGACAGCGCACCATCAACACAACCGCCTCTAACAGCGTTGCCTTTCCCCCTCCAAAGCGCTGTGGACACAGTACATATATGCATGTATGCGCATCCATACGCGCATCACCACTTGAAACGAGTGCGCCTTCTCACCCACTGCACTTGGCCTACGCTTCTGTACAGATTCACCTCCATCCAGCTCCAAAAAAATGATCTGTAAGCCAAAGACGACTGCGAGTGGCGGCGCTCCAGCTGCCGACGCCGCGGAGGCCCGTCAGCCGCCATCGAGGCGCCATCGCCTGCCGTATCGCCGGCCCTCAGGCTGGTTTCTTCCGCTCGCTCTCGGGTTCATGCTGCTGAACTACCTCGCCTTTGGAGTGCAAGTGGATGACAAAGGCGAGAACCTGGTGCTGCCTGCATACGTGCGGGAGACTGCCATGCAGCGCAACGCGCTGCGCAAAGCTGCGGCTACCGGTGAGACACTGGCGGAGCCGATCCCCTTCAACGCTTTCCTTTTTTTCGAAGAGAGTGTGATGGGGACACTGCTCCAGGCGGGCCGCTTCCTCTGCCGCAGTTTCTTCGGTATTCAGGTGTTGTGCGTCCTCGCCTTATTGGCTCATGCCTTCGAACTCGGCATGTGCTTCCGTATCTGCTACTCCTGCGACGCATCCTTCCCTGTGATGCTGCTCTACATGCTGTGCACGTGTGTCGGCGGCTTTGCGCAGCTTTCACCGCTCATTAAGGCGAGGGATGCGTGGGCGAGGGAGGCGCGCCCCACCGCGCGGCCGAAGGCGAAGAAAAATGAGTGAGGGCACCGAAACACACACACATACACGAGTGTTCGAGGAAGGGGAATGGAGAGCGGGGAGAGGCGGTGGGATGGCGAGAGTGGGGTGGAAGGAGTCAAGAAGCTCGTCGAACATCGGTTCGGACGTGCCACTTGCGCAGTCGCTTCCCCAGGAACGCCCTCGTGTCTGTGTGCATACGTGCACACTCCTGCTGCTGCTGGACACTCCGGTGGCTCCGCCCACTTCCCTCGCTCCCTCTCGGCTGCCTCCTGAGGGATTCGCCTGCGTTCTCGGGCAGCTCGGCGGGGAAGCTGCCGTGCCACCTCGACTCCATAACGAAGCTGAGCCAGATAGAAGATGAGCACGAGGGCATCATCAATCGACGCTGCCCACCCGCCGTGCGGCATGGATGGGGCGCTTGCCCAGTAGGCTTTGACGCGCCCACTTGCAACTGCTTTTTTTTTAGGAGAGCGCACCGCCATCCGCATTAGCGTCCCATCCCCTTGCCCTTCTGTGGCTTCAGGCGTCCGGCGAACTTGCCCATCAACGCTCCGATCACAGCTGCATTCGCTCATCGCTTTCCATTGCCTCTGTCTGCTTTTTTTTTTGCACCTGCGGCGTGCCTGGGCCACGCCACCCGGGCCTCACTCCCCACCCCCCGCACCCGCCCTTTTCTTTTCTCGGTCTCCTCCTTTTTGTGTCTCTCGCGAGGATGCACCTAAAGACTGTATCGCCGAGGCGGGCAACTAAAACGGGCACATTTCGTCGATGCAGAGCTACAGACAATAAGCAGAGACGCACACAGAGAGAGGCCTACCTACGTGCGAACATGCGCGCGCACAGATCTGCGCGACGTGAGTTACCCTCCCCCTCCCCTCCTTCATTCTGGCTGCCCTCTTTCGCGACCTCCCTCCCCGCCCCGTGAGACAGGCGCCACACAGTGAGCTGAACCAAGGGCGGCGTACAAGGTTGAGCGCGTGTGTGTGAGAGGGGCAACTGCAGATGTTTGCCTCGCCCACCGCATGGAGCGAGTTGTATGGTCCACCGCCGGAGGCGGCATCACAAAGTCACGAACGCGTCTCGACTGCCGCTGCCGCTGCTGCAGTCCCGCAGTACACACTTTTAGACGACAGAGTTGGGGGCTTGTATTGGAGGTATGCGCACCGCCAGGTGATGCCACCGCCTGCGCATGCGCTCCTCGCTACATCCGCGGCGAGCGCGTTCTCGCCCTCGTCGTCAGCGTTGTGGTCGGTGGACCCTGCGTCGTCGCACTACACCGTTGCATCGCAGCCCGTGCGTTGCTTTTCTGTACCACCTGCGCCGGCAGAGACATGGAGAAACTTCCAGTTGTATCCCTGCGCGCCAGCGTATGGCAGAGGCGATGGCAGATGGGCACGTACCGAGAGGGCGCCACTTGGAGAGGGCAACGGCGAGCCGGTTCGACCCCTGATACGAACCATTCAGGAGCGACCTGGCGCGTATGGTGGGCATCAACTTCTGCCGCCACCGTCACCGGCCAGCGCCCGTATGCACCACGTTGCAGCGGGGGGTGCGCTCGGACCGGGCACCGCCGCCGGACCCCATGCGTTGCACATCGCCTACGCAGCGGAAAGAGTGACCGTAGCGGAGGAGGAAGGCTGGGACGGCAATGCGACGCCGCCGTACGACGATGGCATGCCAGGTGTTACCCGATCGCAGTACCTACCACCACCATCATCTGAGCGCGCCACCCCCGTGAGCGGCTACCGTGCAGCGATGCCACGGGCAGCGATTCAGCCGAACACCGCTTGGAAGCGCGAAGAAGCTGCGAAGGCGACCGCAATCGAAGCGCTGGGCACCTCAGGGACGCATCATGCGGCGTATGCGAGCTGTGGCGGCCGAGCAGCAGTTGCCGCCGTCAGGCATGCCGCCCCAGTATCTCATGACGCCGATGCGCGCGACCTTAGCTCACGGCCGCTCGCTCCACCTCCGCCATCACCACCACCACCTCCTTTACCGCAACATGAGCACTTGAACCGGGGGCAGCAGCCGCAGTCGCACGAGTACAGCTCTATCTCCGATGGCGCCCGCCACCTCAACTCAGCGCGGCATCGATCGGCTGCCTCTGCCGCTGCTCTCTTCTTCCAATCGCCCTGTGGCGTCGACGGCGCAGGCCGCGCGCCGTGCACAGTCGGCTCGGCAGCGCTTCGGCATGGAAGGCAAGCTGCTGCTGCCACGTATGCCGTCGCTAGCAGTGCCGCCTCTGCCAGCGCGACCGGAGCGTCGATGATGACCGCGCCCACCGCCTCTGCCGCGGCGGCCCAATCCGAGCCGTGCTGCGTTGCGGCGCTGATTTTCAACAATGCTAAGGATGTCGGCGTCGCGCTATGCGAGCTGCCGTCGCTGACCGTGTCCCTCTTCCAATACGGTGACACGGCCACCTTCTTCAAGACAGCATCGCTGCTGCACACTCGCAACCCGGTCGAAGCACTGGTACCATCTACCGCTGTTGACAGTGAACTGGTGCAGACGTTGCTGCGGCAGCACGGCGCCCACATGACCTTCACAAGTGTGCAGCGCTGCTTCTACAACGCGGAGGAGGGAGTGCAGCGGCTGTCGCAGCTGAAGTCGTCGGCTGAAGCGTCACTGAGCATCGAGGACACAGACCGCTATCTGTGCGTGGCTGCCGCGAACGCGGTCGTGCTGTATATGGAGCACGTGAACGACATGCACCTGCTTCCAGGCTCCGTGCGCGTGCGGGCAGAGGCGCTGGAACACTACATGGAAGTCTCCCGCACTACGGCCCGCGCGCTGCAGATTATTCCTGGCACCGCGTGCGTGCCGGCGACGCTCATGTGCAACGCAGCAGGCCGCAGCGATTGGGCAGACCGGCAGCAGCGGATGCGCACTCATGGGTGTGAGGTGGCGCGGACGCCGTCATTGTTCGTTGACGACCCTTGCGAACCGCCGCCGCTGCAGACGGTCGCGCTTGTGGACGCGATTCCACGCGCCTGCACGATCATGGGCCAGCGTTACCTCCGCCGCACACTTCTCCAACCGCTGCGCGACCGCGTGGCGGTGCAGGGCCGCCACGACGCTGTTGAGTGGCTTCTGCGCGATCCTACACGACTTCACATGCTGCGCACACTTTTGCGTCACACCACCGCGCTTGACTTGGAGCGCTTGACAGCAACGCTGACGCATCAACCACGACGCGAGAGGACCGAGGCTCAGCAGCAATCATACCTCGAGTCGCTGCAGCTGCTCTGGAGCGCGCTGCCCTACCTGGAGCAGCTGCGCGTGCATCTCACGGCCTACCTGGGCCCGCCGCCTGGAGAGCGAATGTCTGTGCGTTTAGAAGGCGCGTCGCCATCGACGCCATCGCCCTTGTTGGCTGGGAAATCAGAGGCGGCGGCGGCAACGAATTGGCGCAGCACCGCAGAGCATCCTTCGGTGCTGCACAGCATTGTCATCGCGCTCGAGCAATGCCGCTTCCCCCACCTGGTGACGCTCATGGGCACCTACCTCGAGCGCTCCGTGCTGCCGTTGGTCGTGCTGCACCACGAGAGGAGCGGTGGACACTATGGAGGAGCACATGAGGCCGACACAGGTAGCACACATGCCCCTCCAGGCATGTCTGTGATGGCTCCACCGCAGCAGCAGCAGCATCCGAAACGGCGCCGGCTGCGCAGCGACAACGGCGCTGGAGTGCACTCGCAGCACGTCACAGCAGCGCTTTTGCGGCTCCTCCGCGTGTGCTTCCTTGTGCAGGCTCCACCCGGCGGCGAGCTGGACGCACTTCGCACACGGCTGAGCCTCCGCATCTCTGACATCACTTCCTACGCGGCGGAGCTGCGTGCGACGTACCAGATCGCCTCGCTGCGCCTGGAGCCTGACCCAATGAAGCTCTACTGCTTCTCCTACGCCGCTGCAGAGGAGGCGAAAGCTCGGACAGGGCCCTTTACATGGCGCTACGCAGGCGGCTCGCACTTTGCCTTGTATCTCTCCGCTCTGCGTGAGCAGCAGCTGCTGCGCCAGCAAGCGCTGCAACAGGGGCAGAGGGGGCAGCTGCCCAGCACTCCGTCGTACGCACGCACCTCTGCGGATGACTCCATGCGCACCACGTCACCGTTCCTTCCGTTGCATCCGTCACGAGACGCGAGCGACGTGGACGAGTCCGCACTCCGCTCCTCTGCCGTCGACCCTCTCTCGCCTTTCACTCCCGGATCGAATCCGGCAGCTTCTCGTCTGTTGCGTTACCGGAGAGTACGGTGCAGCACAGATGACCTTGAGTACCGCTGCTCTCGGGCGCAGGAGTGCGTCGCGGCGATCCTGCAGCTGCAGCTGCGCAGTGTGCAGCCCCTCGTCCGCGCTATTCAGAGCGAGTATCTGGGCTCGCTGCAGGCTACCGTAGAGTCGGTGGCGCTGCTGGATACCCTGCTGAGTTTCGCGCTCTATTCCTTGACGCATCAGTGCACCCGACCGGTACTGGTTGAGCTGCGGACGGGGTCGACAACGGCGCCGTGCGTGCACACGCGGATGGCAGAGCCCTTGAGGCCTGACGAGGAGGTGGCTTCTTCGGGGCGGCATGCCACAGCAGCAGCAGCAGGCGGCGCCGGGGCTCCGTATGCCGAGGTGTGCGAAGACTCCGACGACGGAAGCCCTGCTGCTGCCGGTGTGGACGACCGCCAAGGTGGAGCAGTCGCGTCCACGGACTTGCCCGAGACGTTCAGCGATGCAGCAACGCCGTTGTCCACACTGTCATTGCTGACCCTTACTGCGCGCACTCTGACATCGGCGGCCACGGTGGCGGCGGAGACGGGCCACGTCCCTCGCGCCGTTTTCTGTATTGAGAACGCCGTGCACCCCTCCGCCATGCAGCGACGGCCGCCCAGCCGAACAGTGGCGCGTGCGGGACTGTCGACACGGTTGGCAGGTGGAAAAGCGGTCGGTGTGGCCACGCCAACCAGTAGCGTCAGCGGTGGCGTGACAATGTCGTGGGGCAGCGACGGTGGCGATGTCTGCGTTGTCACCGGCCCCAACGCGTGCGGCAAGACGACTCTGCTTCGAATTCTGGGGCAGCACTTCACCCTAGCGCAGGCGGGTTGCTTTCTCCCTGCGCAGCACGCGCAGCTGTTCCTCGCCGACCGACTCCTCGCCCACATGCTTTGTGACGAGCTCCCCAGCGTCACGCACTCTTCTTTCCGGCGCGAGCTTATGGAGCTGAGCGAGTTGACGCACGCTGCCACGGCCGAGAGCATCGCCCTCGTCGACGAGCTCGGCCGCAGCACCACCACCCTGCAAGGCTTTAGTCTTGCCTGGTCCACAGCGCTTCTCCTGAGCGACCGCCGCGTGCACTCGGTGCTCACAACACACTACGCCGGGCTGCCCAGCCTCGCACAGGTGCGACCCATGCGCGTCGTTGCCTATCACTTCCGCGTTACCTTTCAGCAGCTGGCGGTGCGTGATGGCGGCCGAGACGGCACGACTGCGTCGAGCTCGGGTGGACCCGCATTCGCACGCATCACCATTGCTCGTTTCGGTCACACACTCTTTCCCGGCCCATGCCCACAGCGTTGGTACGGCCTCGCACTGGCTGAGAAGCTGGGCTTCTTCAAGCCAGTCCTGGACATGGCGCGGCGAACGCAGGCAGGGAGGGCACATTGACGAGGAGGATGCCTCGAAATAGGCATTGATGAAGTGCGTAGGGGGTGCTCTGGGTGAAAAAAAAGGGTGACGCCCCGCCTGCTGGCCCGCATGGGACGACAGTGCGACTCAGCGTGCGGCTGTGTCTGCCGTCACGTGCGCCGGCCGTGTTGCTATGGCAGAGGTTCGTCCTGGGCGACCGAGGCCCGCTATTTTCTTCGCCCCACTCCCCCCGCCCTCCGCCTTCTCCGCGGACGCACGCGCCCTTCGCTGCTCCTGGGGCATTTTTTTGTTCTCAGCACTTTTGACCTCCTCCTGGTGCACGCCCTCCGCTGCTCCTTTCGGCCTGCGCTTGAGTGTGTGCGTGGAGCGGGGGGCTGTGAGCCGGTGTGCTTCGACTCTCAGCAGAGTGTGCAGGCGCACGTACAGCCCCCCTCCCTCCCCCTTTCACCTCTTCTTTTCAGTGTCTCGGACGTCTGCTCTAACCACAGCTCCCTCAATGATTCGACAAGCGTACTGCTGCTCGGGTGACCTCCGTCCGTGTCGGAGAAGACACCCGTCCTTGATGCCCCCCCCACACCACCTGGTGCCTCTCCGCATGGCTCTCTATGTGCGCATGCGAGATGCCGACGTGCGGGTGCGTATCGAAGCGCGCCTTGACCCTTCCGCCCGCTGGCCGAAGGGGTGGTGACGTGTATGCGGGTATGCCTCTCCGATGTGCGAGGGAGGAGGACAATGGCGGTGCGGCATTTCGGCCTCTCTCATGCTTTCTTTCGCCGAAGGTAACGCCCGTCCTCTTCTCGCCACACGGCGGGGCATTCCTCCGCTCCCTTCCCCCCCTCCCTCCCTAACGCGTCCGGCCACCCTTCCCATTCTGCTCCTCCTCCACAGCGCCCAGTTCCTCTATTTTCGCGCCCTGCTCGTGCTGAGCGGTGTGCAATGTTGGCTGAGTCGGCAACGCCAATGCCGCTCTCGCCGTCGCCGCGGCCAGAGGAGGCGATCCCACACGTCGATGAGGTGCAAACTGTTTTTCAGGGGTTCCTAAACTGCGGCGCGGGCCTGAACACGGCGCGCGTCGCGGCGGCGCAGAACGCGCTGCTGGAGGTGCTCCGCGAGCACACCCGCCTCCTCAACTACATGGAGACTCACGGCCGACCAAAGGCCGATGCCGCGTCCATCACTGCAGGAGGTGACAGGGTCGGACATGGGGAGCCGGCTTGCGTTTACAGATTCCGTATCGTGTATGACAGCGCTATCGCGACAGTTCAGGGTGGCGTCGTTTCTGCCTCGCTGGAGCGGCAGCGGCCGCAGGAGGTGGGTGATATCTCTCTCAGCAAGGCGCCGCGGCTAGCACCCTCCTCACCATCAGTGACTGAGAGTGCGCTCCAGTGCATCGCGGTTCTGATTGAGTCTCTCGGGTGGGTCTTGCGCCGGCCCGATCCTTTCGCCGGAGATGCTAAGAGCTATTTGGCCTCTCTGCAGCAGAAGCTCGGCGTCATCTCAACGAACGCTGTGCCGTCGTCCAAGCCAGGCTTAGCGACAGTGTCGTTGGCGTCGACGAGCTCCAAAACATCAACCACCTCTGGTGTAGGCCTCGCCACCGTCGCACCAGCATGGCTACGCCAGGCGCACGTGGCTCTGAGCACGCTGTCACACTTTGTCTCCGGGACGTACCCGCACGGGCCCTGGTTCGCGCACCGCAACCGCCGCAGTGTTGTGCGAAGCCGCCATCTGCGTCACCCGTCGGACGTTGGCGAGGCACCGTTCGAGATGCTGGTCTGCGCTGCCTCGCATCTGCAGGATGAGGACGTGATGGCGCTGTCTACAGTAGTCTTGAAGGTCGCGCAGGCACACACGAAATGCCTCTCTGTGGTCCGTGCCACGCGCGAGCGGCCGAAGCATCGGTCGAACCTGGAGAGCATCTTTGCCCCTCTGAACACATCACTGAACGATCTGACCGCCATGTGCGAGGGTGTGATTAGACGTTGCGAAGGCAACCGCCCGTACGCACACGCGGTACTCGAGGCCGGCAACGTCTTCACATGGCTCACAACCGACATGGAGCCCTGTGTCGTCATTGAAGAAGCGTTCGGCAGCGCCAACACGTACATCAACAAGATCACGGCGAGAGGGACCGTGCTGCTGCAGCAACAGGGGAACGACTACTCAGCTCAGCATTCGGAGCTGGCCAAGGCGAACGTGAGGTGGGCCGCGGTGCTGCGGGAGGCACTGCAGCGGATGGTGCTAATGGTGCTGTACCGCTACCCGCGAGCTGTACCGTGGGGAGAGTCGATCGAGTCACCGATGCCTCGATACACAAGCGAGCCGCGCCAACCGTCCGCTCCGCGCGAGCAAGGCGAGAGGTCGCCGGTCTGGCGACGTGCACAGCTGGTGGCGGAGCCGGTGATGCGCCAACAGGCGCACCCGTTGTCATCAGCAACTTCGTCCGTGACTGCTGCAGAGCCACCCACGCCAAGCGGAGGTGAGGCACTCACGCCGCCTCCGGCAACGGCGCCAGCGCCGCCTGCGCTTCATTCTCAGGGTGCACCGGTGCTCGCTGGAATGCCGCCCTCAGCTTTGTCACTGCCGCTCCCGCCGCCTTCACCGTCTCCGCCGTCAAGCTCGTTGCTAAGGCACGCTAAGGTGCAGCTCGCAGAGTCACTGCAGTCGACGCTGACTCCAACGTGCGCGCTCGACTCGGCCACGTAGACGTGGGTGGCGCAGCACTACTGCCAACCACTCGTTGGGGCCGCACCAGGGGCGAGGGGGGGGGCCGGCTTTCGTTGCGCTGCTTGAGGAGAAGCTTGACAGCAGCCACTTCGCCCGCATCCTGGACTGCTTCAACACCTACGTGATGCGACCAGTGCGGGTGAAGGGCGTCGCTGTGGAGCGCTCTCAGCGTGTGAAGCTGCAAATGGCGGGCAGCAGTGGGCCGGTACGGATAAGCGATGCAGAGCGGCTGGAGATGCGGATCGAGACTTCGTCGCCGCGCGTGTATGCCGTGGGGGGTGAGAGGGCTCACGATTCACCTCGGCGAGGGGCGCGACACGGAGATCGTCACGAGCATGGTGTCCAACGTGAACGTCACCATCACGGTCATTATGGCAGACGACGCGCAAGAGGTGCGAGAGCTCGCACTGTCGGAGCAGTGCATCACCACCATCAAGGCGGCGGACCAGCTTGTGACGAATGAGGTCACGTACTCGGAATAGTGATGGCGTCTGGCCTTGCTTAAGCGACGTGAGTCGTTGAAGAGAGAGGGATGGCGCGTCACATGTAACCTCATCCCGCGACGCTCATTACCGGCCATACTCTGCACGCGTGCTTAAGCGTGTGCGAACGTGCACTCTGCCCTGCACCCCTTCTCCTTCCCTCTTTACTCACCCCCACCGCTGTTTTTACCGGTCAGCCTCGGCTGTGAGGGGCTGCCGCGCCTCCTTTGAGGGGGAGGGAGGGGAGGAGGTGTGAATGCATGTGCACGAAAGAAGGGCGCGACAAGCGATGCGCGACGCCTTGAGCGCTTCCTGCTCTCTACACGCTTAGTCCTCCCCCGTGATTGGGGACACCTCGGGGGCGTACAGCCCCTCTGTCGGGGCAGGGCAGCCCGAGCGCTGCGTTGCTGCTGATATCGGCGGTGCGGCTCTGGATGGCGTTGCAGCAGGGCGGCCCACACTTCACAGGCTTGCGCCGTACATATAATGGACAAGGTGTCAGCGAGACTCCATCTTGTATCTCTTGCGCCCCCCTTACCTACAGGTTTGGGCTGCTCGGTGAACTCCACGAGGTGCAACAACGGATCATTGGCAGAATAAGAGCGGCTCTGAGGGGGACGTGCGCCGCGACGGTGAGCTGTTGGCTCGCTCCTGGAGCAATGACCAGGCGCACATAACGGGGCGGGCGTGTTGCTGCGCTGCGTGCCTGCCCGCTGCCTCGGCGCTGAGGCCTGTGATAGGCCCATCACAGAAAGGTCCAGAACCACTGCGTCGTGCGGTACATGGCAGTGCATGCGCTCGTGTAGAAGCGCGCCTGGTTATTCTCATTCCCTCTGTCCCGGTCTACGTCGATTTGACTGCAACCGCGCTCGTCTCGGTGCGTTTTTATTTTTGTGTGTGCGTCTGTCTCTCTCTCTTTCTCTCACTCTCTGCGTGTCGCGGCTCCTCGATGCGCTTCTTCTCCGTTTCCATTCTTCTCCATCCGCCTACTCAGACGTTATATCGAGCGGCGAAAGCGGTCCGCGCAAACATACTCAGGAACGGTGCGCATGGCGGGTGTGGGTGCGCCCACCTGCCCTCCGCCTCTTCTTTTGACCCTCGAGTGTATCAGGAAGCCTCCGTGCAGGTGTGTGTGTGTCGCGGTGTTTCGTCGAGAACCGACGCGCTGGTGCACAGGCGTGCATGCGTAGAGAAAAGATTAAGCGGTGCCGCCACCCTTGCCCCACTACCCTCTTTCGTCTCTCTATCCTTCCTTGTCAGCCGCACTCCCTCCCCTCTCACACACACACACACACATGCGCTTGTGCAACAATGCACTGCAGTCTCACAGCGGATGCATCGCCAACAGCGAAAAAAAAGGCAAACACAGAGCTCAGAGCAGACAGACATGTTCGGAAGGAAAGGCACAGAGACTGATCGCTTCTCTCAGGGGCAGTAATGCACCTCCTCTCTACTGTACGATATCACGGCTTATATGCTGCGTGGTATTTACCCCCCCGCCCCTTCACCTTGCCTGCCCTCTCCCGTCTCACCATAGCTCTCAGCGTCTCAGCTGTTACCGCTCTGCCATGCACCTCTCACTCACCCTTTCTATCTTCTTCGAATCTCTTCCTTTGTCAGCGCCCCGGTCTGTGCATGCGCATACACGCACGCCCTTACCTGTCACACCAACAATTCACCAGGCGCTTTGAAAGCTACTCCCCGCCCTTCCTGCTGTGTGTGTGTTTTTTTTTTCTGGGGGGGGCGCATGGCCTTTACGACACGCATCGAAGAACAGCACGAAAGGCCCATCAGCGCTAGATGCTGCGGGTGCTGCTCTCGTCGTGCTTGTTGTGTCGCCTGCGCGGCGCCGCCGGGGCCTCTTCAGGTATTAAGAACACCATCGCTGCCGTCGCTTCTTCGCTGGCGCCACCCGGTGGAGGGGAGTCCTTTCTCGCCTCCGTGGTCTCCGCGCAGCGGCTCTGCCATATAAGCGCCGGCAGCATCCACCACGCTTCCAGCTGTGCATCTCCTCACTCCACGCCGTCTCTGTCCTCCAACTCACCAGCTGTCTCCGTAGAGGCAGCCGCATTAACCAACATCGCCACTTCGGGAGGTCATTGTGGCGGCATGTGCCTGACTGCACACGGTGTCTCCATCGCCTCCCTCCGCGCTGCCTCTAGCGGCATCTGCAGCGGGGGTGATACCATTCGCGAAGGCGACCGCGTCACCGTGAGGGCTCGCGTAGAGCGCATGCGCGGCCGCGGCAAGCTGGCCTTTCTCCACCTTCGTCAGCCGCCGCTGGAGTCCGTGCAGGCGGTGTGTGAGGGAGGGGAGTTGGTGAAGAAGGCGAAGAGTCTTACACCGGAGTCGATCGTCGATGTCACGGGCATCCTGCGCCGCACGACCACCCCGGTGCAGTCGACGACGTGCCGGGACTGGGAGCTGCAGGCGATGGCGCTGCAAGTCGTCAGCCGGGCGGCCGCCCCGCTGCCGTTTCCGTACCGCGACACGAACGCGAAGCTGGACACGCGCCTCAATCACCGCGTCATGGACCTCCGCACCGAGCAAATGGTTGCGACGCTGCGGCTTGTGTCAGCGCTGCAGCAGAGCTTCCGCAGCGAGCTTCTCGCGCGCGGTTTCCTCGAGGTGCACACGCCAAAGCTACTCGGGGCCACATCGGAGGGCGGCAGCGACGTATTCCGGGTGGACTATTTTGGGCGCAAGGCATTCCTCGCTCAGTCCCCGCAGCTATACAAGCAGATGGTGTTGATGGGTGACGCCATGCGAGTGTTTGAGGTCGGGCCAGTGTTTCGCGCTGAGAATAGTCTGACGCACCGGCACTTGACAGAGTTCGTTGGTCTTGATGGCGAGATGGTGATCAAAGAGAGTCACACGGAGGTGCTCGACGTGCTGGAGTCTGTCACGTGCGCCATTCTGGCGCAGCTCGCGCAGACGCATGGCAACCTTATCGATACGATTTGGAGGCAACAGCAGCAGCAATGGGCAGAGCAGGAGAGCGGCGACGGCGATTCACGACCTGTCCCCGCTGCGGAGCCACGTTGCCGTCGTCGTGACGCGCTGCGTGATGTGTGCTGCGAGGTGGCGCTGGCGCGGATCGAGTCCTTAGGAATCACCACAGACGCTTCCTCGACGGCGCGGACTCCATTCAGAATTGCCACGCGAGTCGATCCATACCGCGCGCGCGTGGGCGGCGATGGCAGCGGGTGCCGTGTGCTGCGCATGAGCTTTGCCAACGCGGCGCAACTGCTGGCGGACTGCGGAGGCTCAGAGGTGATGGCCGGCTGCGCCCTGCCTTTGGAGGACTTCACGCTGCCTCAGGAGCGCCGTCTTGGCGAACTCATTAGGCATCGCTACGGGGTGGACCTTTACGTGGTCGACGGCTTCCCCTCCTCCGCTCGACCCTTTTACACGATGCCGGCCGACCCCTCAACACCGGAAGGGCCGACGCGGAGCTACGACATGTACCTGCGCGGGGAGGAGATCTGCAGCGGCGCGCAGCGCATTCATCAGGTTGAGCTGCTAGAGCAGCGGCTGCTGGCGAAAAAAATGGATAGGGCGAGCGTGAAGGACTACGTCGACTCTTTCCGTTACGGCGCGTGGCCACACGGCGGTTTTGGTCTGGGCCTCGAGCGCCTTGCCCTCTTCTTTCTCGGCCTCAGCGACATTCGGCAGGTGTCGCTCTTCCCACGCGACCCGAAGCGGATCAGCCCATGAGGCAAAACTCCCTCCCCGTCTCCCTCTGCTCCTTCTGCAGGAGACGGGGGGGGGCGGGCGGGCGGGTGGGTGGGTGGGACTGACGCGATGTGTGACCAACTCTGTGCTTTCTGAGATTCCCCACTAATGCTCGTCTCGCACACGCACACAGACAGCCTCAGCGGCGGAAAGGGCAAGGGCGGTGCCGATGCCTGCGATCGCACAAACTGCGTGTGTGTGTGGGCCTCGGCACCTCCTCTCTCTGCTAACCTCATCCATCGCCCCCCCTTCCCCCTCACACACACACACACACGCATACATCCACGTACGAGTATCTTCCACATCATCATAATGGACAGCGTCAACATCGACGGCAACATGCGGACCACAGCCAAGCCTCCCCTTTTCATGACCACATGAAGCCAAGCGAGTTGGCAAGCGTCGCTGGCAAGCGTGGAGGTGAGGTGAGGACGAGAGAGGGGGGCGGGTACTCTATTCCCATCACTCCCACCCTATCATCAAGTGCTGTGAGGAGCGCGTACCGGCTAGTGGATGATCGCTGTACGCGCCGTGTTGTGCTTGCTTGAGCCGCGCGGGCGAGACCGAGGGCAAAATGGGCGAGAGAGGGGGGCATGGCTGGTCTTCTTTCCAGCTCCTGCTGCAGCGATCGGCCTGCTGCATGAACGCTGATAGGCCTCTTCTCGAACTTTTAGTGGTCGCCCTCCTCCCCTTCTCTGCGCGATGCACACCACGCCGTGCTGATGTAGTGGCCGCCACGCCAAACTGCCTCTGTTTCTTCCCCAACGCTGCCGATGACGACTTCTCGATTGCCTCCTCCTCCCTTCTCCGTGACTGCATGCTGTTTCTCTGTCGTGCCGGCCTCTTGGTGTGCGCACGTCTTCCACAGAGGGTGTCGTGGTGGGCGTCCTTCGACCGTGGGAGACGCCCATTCGCGCCCAGCCACTAACGCACATGCATCGATGCCCAATTTTTGGTTGAAGGTGGCTATGCACCCTGTGAGGCGGTTCCGCCCCTCGGCCTCGTGGGAAACGCGGCTTGCGTCTGCCACCCACTGTCATCGTCTGTGGCACTGCTGCGCGGCAGGCTGCATGTGCGCGCGAACCGCCTCAGCGCCAGCAGCGCATGGCGCTCATCCCTGCCCGGCAGGCTCTCCTTGCTCTGCAGGGATATCCTGTAGTCACCATTGCCCAACAGCAGCTGTTCTTGTTGACGCCGGCGGCAGCGCGCTCGTCACGCTGCCTTACTGCATTACAGATGTGCAAGAGAAGGTACGCGCGCATCTGCGGCTGCTGCTCATTCAGCGCCTTGTTACTCCCCTGGCTACCGGTTCTCTGGCCGAGATATTTGGCGAGTGCGACAGCGAGGGCGGCGGTGGCACGTATGCAGACCGAAGCGGCGACAATGCGGCCTTGGCGTCCGCCTTTGCCAACAACGTCACCCGATCGCCAAGCACTCTACGCTACCTCGCCTTCTCGCAGGAGCGCCCGCTACTCCGTCATCCAAGCTGGGCACCGCTGTGGGCACCGAGCCTGTCGTCCAGCATACGCTCTCCTGCGCCATGCGCCTCGCCTCCAAAGCCGCAGGCTACGACACACGCTGGCGCCAAGCAACCTGACGAGGCGGTGGCCGAGGCCCTCACTGTTGAAGTCACCCGTGTGGAAAATGAGGCTTTGGAGGCACTTGTGCGACCCTGCCTCGGGGAGGTGGCGCCTCTGCTGGGCCGCAACGCGCGTGGGTCTTTTCTCGCCGTTGCGGTGACCGCCATGCGCACGACGTTGGCGACAGGTTCACCCTCCACCAGAGCTGCGACGCCATCTGCCACACCCCTCGTGCCATCGCGCTCGCTGCTGTCGTCGCTGCCCGTGGTCACCTACTGGGAGCGCTGCCGCGTCGATTCCTTCGTTCCGTCTTACGTGCAGGTGCAGGCCGCTGTCCGCCATCTGCTCTCCCGGCGGCGACCAGCAGCAGGCGTGACAGCGCCCGCCGCGTTTGCGTGGGCGCCTCAGCGACCGCCGGTGCGCCCCTTGGCGCTTGTCGCGGTGGTCGTGCCCGACCACTTGACGGAGCTCTACTTGGAATTCGTCGACATGCTGGAGCGAGAGGTCGGGCAACCGTTACACCATCAGCACTCGCAGCAGCACGGCGCCGCAGGTGGAGACCCGGTTCACCTCCTCCTCTTCAACAGCAGGGGACTGATACGAGAGTGCACGACGGTGTAGTGGTCTCAGTGGGAGGGCTGCACGGCCCACTGACCGTTTCGCTTCGCTCATTCGCCATTGACTTTTCGCCGTATCGGTCACACACACACACACACACACACACAGCTCTTCCGGCGATTATCGGTGGGGCTGCTCTCTTCAGCTGCGAACCGGGCCTTTGTTACGCTCACTCTTCTTGTTGAGCTCGTCCCCCCTCCCCGGCATGCTGTGCGCATGCGGGCAACGGTGCGCCTCTCATCTTGCGCGCTTGCTTGGGCCTGTGAGCGCATGTTCACCGAGGCTTTCGTGTGCTTAACGGTTGGCGAAGGGACTGAGGCTGCAGCGCGACGCCTTCACATCGATGCGCGCCCCGCTTCTACGGTTCTTGTTTTTCTGGACCATGGCCGGCTGCCACACGGGCCTGCAGACACTGTGCCATGCGTTTCACGTGCTTTCACGGATATCGCCATCGCAGCACTCGCGTCACCTTCGGCTAAGCCTCCCTATTCTCCCGCTCCTCTTCTCCGAGTGTCTACATGCACCCGAACCTGCATGCGCGTGTGCAAAGGCCACACCCTTCCCCCGTTCCCTACAGGGAGCCGTCGACGCGTATGACGGCGCAGCTAGGCTGCACGCTGCACATCGCCGTTGATGCAGATCTCTCTACTAGCTTTGACAGCCTTCTCTGCCCGCCCTACGCAGGCCCCAGCCGTGATGATGGGTCCTCTACGGCTCCATCGGTGACACACATGGCGTTGCCTCCGAGCCTCCCACCTCGTACGTGCGTGCGGGGCGTGCGCAAGGTGAATGCCGTCTCGCAGACGGTGGTGCTGCGTCTGGGGCCCGGCGCCCCGCACGCCGACAGCAGTGGCCCACGCACACCTGCATTGGCGTCTTCAGCGTTGGCAGCAAACACTTACGTGGTAGTGGTGCTCGATGCACAGCAGGTGCCACAGATGTTGTCGGCCGCGACAGCGCGACGGTGCCCGCCGCACGTGAGTGGCGCAGGACCACTTGGCTGGTACCTTGACGCTGTGGTTGCAGGCGTTCGAAACGCTCATGAAGAGGAAGACGAGACTTGCGCCAGCGACGCTGCATCGGCCTTGACGGAAGGGGACGTGCAAGGCTCGAGCGCCGACCAGCCGTGTGCCACCACACATGCGCTCCCAGGGTGGCGCAGCGGCGCTGATGGCGGGGTCGTGCACGTGTCGCTGATTGTCGTGCCGAATGCCACCGCAGCGTTGAGTGGGCAGAGCAGCGCGAACGTGAACGTGACCGGGGCCGAGGCTGCCTCTCTTTTCAGCGCTGCTGTCTCATGGAGCGCTGCACGGCGAGCGATATTGGAGATCGTCGATGCGGAGAGGCCGTTCGCAGATCGCTGCATGGGTGATGCGAAGGCACGCAAGCGGTCGGGCGTTGCGCCTGTGGAACTCGACATGTGCGCCACCGCCGCAAACGTCCAGCAGGCAGCATACATGATCGCTGCGCTAGGCAACAAGCTGCTGAAGGTGTGGCACACCTCCGCTGCTGCGGCTAGCTCTTCGCCTCTGTCTGCTAGCGATGCAGCAGAGGCAAGGATGGCGGATACAGCTGACGTGCGACCCGACACACAGCGCAAAGTCATCCCCAGTGACTTTCACGCTCTGTACACCTGCATGCTCACTGAGGTGTCTTCCTTTTCTGAGCGCAAGACGATGGCGGCGGTGGCCGCCTTCCCCACCATGTGCCACCTCTTAGAATATGTGGACGGTATCGCGCCGCCCGCGCCTGCTGCTGGGGATGGCAGCGGTTGTGACGGCAGGGCGGCCGCGCAAGTGCCGGGTGCCGTGTACAGCACGAACTATGGTGAGCATCGCTCGTGGAACGTGTTGAATAACGCCATCATCGAGGCCCTGACGACAGAGTATGAGCGTTAGTGCTGCGCCAGCGCCAGGCTCGTGTGGTGGGGGGCAGAGGGACGTTTGGAGGGTGTGGGGGTGGGGAGACGGTGCCGCTGCCGCGCGCTCTCTCCTTCCCACCCTCCACACACACAGGTACGTAAAGAGTAGCCACCGGCTACATCGACGTTGACAGCAGCGACGATCACGATGGAAGGGGGGAGGTTAAGTGCGTCGGCACTTTCTTTCGACACGCCTACTGATCGGGCGAGTATGCGCGCCAGGGTCTCACAGGAGGAGAGGTGCCGCCATAGCTTCTCCTTTATCGTGGCGAGGCTAACGCGGCATCCTGTAAATGTTTAGAAAACGGACTCACTCATGGCGCACGAGGATGGCTGCGCGTGGATGTGTTCTTCCCTCCCGCCTTACCTGCTGCTCCTCCTGCAGCTTTACTCCGTTCCTCATCCGTCCACTGGATCTGCTCTGACCCCCTCTCCTTGCCTGTGTCGCCATGAAATGCTTACCTGTGTGTGCGTGTGCGTCTGTCTGTTTGTCAGTGCTCGAGACACTCTGATGCAGCACACAAAAAACAGCGTCGCTTCCCCACGCACACACAGACGTTTCCCCGCCCTTCCCACCCCTTCCCGCACGCACGCACACACACATACACGCCCTCGCCTCGTCCTTGATTTTCTCCATCAGCGTCGCTGCTCCTCCCTTCTTCGACTTATTTTCTGTCTATGACGGCTGCTGCAGCTGCGCCCCTGAAGCAGCGCCTTGCTCAGCTGGCGAAGCGCTTTGACGCGATCGACGCGGGCCTGAAGCACTTACGCCAGCAGCTGCACCACGCAGCTCCTGACGCCCTCTCCACTGGCGTGTTGTCTAGCGATGTAAGCGGCGCTGCCACGGTACCGACTGAATTGTCGGCGCTGCAGCCCGATCCAAGGGACCCACCGGAAGTGGCGAAGCTACGGCGCCATTGCCTGGAGAGCGGGCTGCATTCCGCGAAGTTTATATGGGTGCCGTCGAACTATTATCAGGAGAACCTGCAATGGCGGCGCGACGTCCTGCAGGCGCCAAGCGTTCGCCATCTGTGCAAGACGATCTTGCTGGAAAATACACACTGCACGAATAAGGACTGCGCCGACCGCAACAACTCACGCTACTACCTCGCCGTGTACCAGTACGTGGATCGCTTCAACTCGGACATGGTCGTACGCGCTCTTCGAGAGCTGAACCCCGGCATCGGGAAAAGGAAGCTCAATTTTCGGCTGGCGGATCCGGCGGAGGCGGAGCAGCTGACGGGGGTGCGCAGCGGCGCCGTGGCTCCGTTCGGCACCCCTACCCCGATACCGGTGATCCTGAGCGTCGGCGTAGCAGAGCTGATGCCGCCGTTCTTCTACGTCGGCGGTGGCCACCTGGACTGCAAATGCCGGCTTCATACGGGTGAGTTTATTCGGGCGACCGGCGCGATCGTGGCCCCCATCGCCGTGCCGCTAACGGAGGAGGCGCTTGAGCGCATCTCGGACTAACGTGGCCACAGGGCGGTGCGTGTAGGGACCGCAGTAGGGCGGCGAGGCGAGGCAGCAGCGCTTTCGTCGATGGCTAATGCCACGCCACAGCGTCGTGCTTTGTGGAAGAGAGGTCACAGGTTGCCTCCTCGCTGAAGCTACCGCCGCCGCGGACTCCTCTACCACGCCCACGGCTGCAGTTCTTTCCCTTGGCCCACACTGATGATGCGGCGACGGGAAGGCACATCAGATACAGGGCAGACGTGCAGCGAAACGGGTAAGGTGGACCGGTGGCTGCTGCAACTCCTCGAGATGAGCGGCGGCCTCAACAGCCCCCCCTTCTACGCCCCTCTCCTTCGTTTCCGCTCCGCCTCACTGAAACACAACTTCCCTTTCCGTGCATCTGAAAGGTGAAGTTCTGTTCTTGAAGGGCTTGCACCCTATTCCCGGGGGGGGAAAGGGCAGAGCCATTGCCCCCTCTCCCCTACCCCCTGCCTACACAGCACAATGTGCGCTTACGCCGACACAGGTGCCAATGCAGAGAGTGAGGTCCACAGCCCCACACACAAAACAACTCGGCATCCCGCGCGCGCCTTCGCAGGGCTCTTCCCTACGAACAAATTGACGAGCGCAAAGGCTGTTGCTGCCGCGTGGCGTGGCAGTGCTCGGACGCCGAGTAGCAGCATTGTGCCAACATGCTACCCCTCCTCTTACGCCTTCCTCTCTTCTCCATCTCTGCTCCCCAACGTGTTCTCGTGCGGACCACCGGCCCACCACCACATACATCATTCCTCTCCCCCTCCTCCCTCCCCGTCCATCATCGTCCCGCAGCTGCATCGCTTTCCACCACCCCAACCTCCTCTCTCTCTTTCCTCTCCAGCCATGGCCACTCCCCGCAGCGCGAAGAAGGTGTCCCGCAAGAGCGGGTCCAGGTCCGCGAAGGCCGGCCTGATCTTCCCGGTGGGCCGCGTGGGCTCACTCCTGCGCCGCGGCCAGTACGCTCGCCGCGTCGGCGCTTCTGGTGCGGTGTACATGGCCGCCGTGCTGGAGTACCTGACTGCGGAGCTGCTGGAGCTGTCCGTGAAGGCCGCCACGCAGAGCAAGAAGCACCCGCACCGCCTGAACCCGCGCACCGTGATGATGGCTGTGCGCCACGACGACGACATTGGCGCACTGCTGAAGCAGGTGACTTTGTCGCACGGCGGCGTTGTGCCGAACGTTCACAAGGCGATCGCGAAGAAGAAGAGCGGCAAGAAGACCAAGGCGACGCCACGCGCTTAAGTCCTGCGCTGGCGAGCGTGCAGGCTGCGTTGCATAGCGGCGCCATTCCGCGCTCAGGCGCCCCGTCTGTGCCGGCGGTGAGGCACAATGTGCTTCCATAGAGATTCTCTTTTCATCTTATTATCTTTTGGTCTCTCAATGGCCATTTTGGCTTTCTCTCCTCTCCCCGGCAAAGGGTACGAGTCCCGGGGTAGGCTCGGTCTAAAACTTGCTGCATCACGATGAATGGTAGCCCTCGGTGCCGACCAGTGTAGACTGGCGCCCAGGCGCACGCGCGCGCGCTATCTCGCGCTCTGCTCTACCGCTGTTCAATGCATTGTGCGCGGGGCAATCACTGCAGCTGATGTGCCGTGTGCCTCCGTTTTCTTCCCCGAACGGCGCTGAAGAGCATGGGCTTACCTCCCTTCACCCAAATCGCACTCCTCCCCCCTCCCCTGCCGACTCCTCCTATGGAGAGTTGCCGTCGGCCGAGAAGCGACGGGGACGGCTCTGATTGGGCGGAGAGACGGACAGGCGAGCGGGGTGAGTGAGAGGGGGAAGGGAAGGCACGGGAAAGGTAGCGAGGCTAAAAAGCGAGGAGCAGTGCTATGGCCAAGACCTACTCAAGCGTCACTCTGACAGAGCATCTCACCCCGCCTGCGGGGTGTGGGTGGGATGGGGGCGCTGCGCGGGTGTCCCTCTTCCTTTCCTTCGCACTCAAAGCACTGACGCTGCGGATGTGCCTCGTCTGAATTCTGTGGCCTCTCTCTGTCTTGCGCGTACAATCTGTGGGTGTTTGGTCTCCGTCTGTGGTGCTGTTATCTGCGCCCCTCTCCCCCCTTTTAAGCTTCTACTGCAGACCACACACACACACACGCACGCGCACACACCGCTACACAGAAAATATCGTTCAGGCGTGCCCCATCGTTCATATTTGCTTTTAGTTATGGCGTCTTCAACGGAGTCTCCGCTGCGCATGCTCCTCGGGTCTCTGGAAAAGAAGTACCCACAGTACCATTCGCAGCTCTCGCAGGCCCAGAAGTTGGCGGAACAGGCCTCCCAGATGCTGGATAGTGCGTCGCCTTACTTCATTGAGGCAACGCACTACGTCTCCGTCGCTAAGGAGCAGGCGACCAGGCTGAAGCTCGACGAGCTAAGCCCGATGCTGCTGGGCCTAGCGCTCTGCTTCTTCGGCGGCGCCTATACGATGCTGATTGCCGTCGTCGAGACAGTGCGGCTGCTCTGTTGGGAGGACCTCAAGAATGCCTTCCACGTGCTGCAGCACAACTATGAGTTGGCAGTGGAACAGAACAGGAAGGACAGCTGTATCGGTGCCGATGGCAATGACGTCCCCAATGTGCAGGACTGCAGCCACCCCGAGCTGCTCTCTCGGAGGGCTTCGGTGCTCCTAAAGTCATTGGACATCGATGCTGTTCAGACGGCTTGCCGCACCATTTGCACAGCGTTCATGTCGGTGATTGCGGCTCTGCGTGTGAGGCTCGCACGTTCGCTCGCGCTCGGGGGGTCTCTGGCGAGTATGGCAATGCGTTACGTGCCACTGGAGGAAACGCTGAAAGACTTACTGCCGGCCGAGCAAAAGAAGTGGGCGGGCGTACTCGCGAAAATAGCGGCGAACACGATCGCCATGACGCTGGCGGCCATCTTGAGCGGTGCCATTGGCATGGTTCACTGCTGCATTCGCGGCGCGCACATGTTTGTCCAGCACGCTGTACACATTGGAAAGGATCACGGGCTGCTGGAAGGTGATATGACATTGGGAAGCCCCAAGGCAAAGGCGCTGGTCGCCGTAGTCGCCTCCGTGGGGTTCCTCTGGCAGGTGACGCACACCAAGGCGTATCCCTTCCCCATCAATTTCTTCCTGCTGCCCTTCACGGTGACCGAGTACGTGCTCTCCTTCGCCGTGAACGGCTTCTTCTTTGCTGCTCCGTAGTGCTCGACTGCTAAAGCGCGGAGGAGTGGGAGGAGTGCGCGTACGCGTAGATGTGCTCGTGTGTGTACCAATGGCACGCATGGCATGCTGCCACCACACCTTGCTCCTGTGTCTCTTCGCGTGATGATGCCACTGCCCCTGCTGGATGGTATGTATCTGTGTGTGCGTGTGCGCGCTCTGTCCACAAGCGGGTCTTCATTGCATTCGAGCCCTCTTCGCCCTCTCCTTGCCAGAGAAGGCACGCGTATGTGCTTCTCCCGTTTCCCTTCCGCCTGCCTCCCTCTTGCCCTCTCGTCCCTGTCACACCTTCCTCAAGGGCCGAAGGTACCTCCTTCCCAGCGAAGAGAGCGCAGGGCAGTCGCGCGCCCTTATCAGCCGCGTCCCCCCTCTTCGCCCTTTCGAACTTTGCAGACGCGTACCGACAGACTCACGAGAGTACCCTTTCCTCGGAAGGTGTGCAGCTGCCATCCGAAGAATCGGGTGTCCACTCACGGCGTGCGAGGAGAGCGAGAAAGAGTGACAGCAGCAGTGATTGTAGGTGTGTATGGGCGGCGGCTCATGCGCGACTGCTTTGCGGCCTGCGCCATCATCGCCTCGCCCCCCCTTTGACGCCGGCTGTCTCGCTCACCCTCTCCCTCGTCCATCTCCTAGGCCGCTAAACACAGACACGCGGCGACATGCGTCTGCGAGCAGGAGCATGCCGGGCAGGCATGACTGAGTGCAAGCAGTCGTTGCTTCACCCGCATCGATACAGTCAGAGGCGGGCAGGCCCGCAGGCTGTTGTGGTCGTGCGCCCACGCCCTTTCCCATACCGCCACTTCCCGGCCCGTTTCGTAAAGAAAAAGAAAAATTGAAACGAAAAACAACAACAGAAAAAGGGCGCACCCACGGGAGCTTCACTGCTCATCACCCCATGGCCACGGGCGGGGTAATCCCTCCCTTGCACTCTTTCTTTCCTAGCGCCTTCCATCTCGTGATCATCTCCATTGCGCGTCTCGCATCGCACAGAAGAGGAGGGGGTCCGTGAGCACGCGTTGGGGGAAGGGGGCTACGGTTCATATTTTCTCTTGGTGCCGCTAAATGTTTCGATAACGCATCATGCTCTCTCTCTGTGTATCTCTTCCTCACCTCCCCCTGAACCACTATCACGTTCTTCTGTCTCTCACTCTCACACATGGTGACTCCGCCATTTTCTTGCTGCTGGCGTGGTCCTTGCGTTCGTGTGTTTGTGTGTGTGCGCGCCCATCTACGCCGGGTACTCGCATGTCTTGTGCCCGCGCATCCATTGGTGACGAACAGCAACAGTAAAGGAAAAGATAAGTGTGAAGACAGAGCTGTGCGATTGCGGGACGTGAGGGCAGCCCTCCTCACCACCGACCCACTCTCTATCTCTCGCCTTGGGCGGACGGCTGCTGTGGTGGCCTTCACCGCCGCTCTCTCTCTTTCTTTCCGAGCGACGCAGGTGCACACGGGTCACCGAAGCCGACGATGTGCGCCACGCCAGCTAAAGTGCTCCTGGGTCTCTTCGACGGCTACATGTCGCACAAGCGCGATCGGCTGACTTCTGAGACGAAACTGGGCGGCACACCAACGTACTTCCCACCATTAGGTGACGCGGAGAAGGCACAGATACATCGCTGGACGAGCTGCGGTATCTGTGGCCATGCTATGAGTCTGCTGGCCCAGGCGTACAGCCCGCTGCCGACAGCGCCGGCAACCCATCCGCACCACCGCATGGTCTACGTGTTTGCCTGCAACTCTGCCTACTGCTCTCGACAGCCGGCGAGCAGCATGGTGTCTTTCAGCGTGCAGGTGGATCAGGAGGATGAGCAGGCGCTTGCCGAGAACACGGATGAGGAGGACGAAGACGAGGCCATCAAGATGGGCCCGCTTCTGCCGTCGGAGCTGCACGAGGCCGTGCTGCCACCGTGCTACGTGTACATCGGCGCGGAGCCATCGAGGGAGGTTGTGGAGCCCACAGACATCGAGCGCGAGCTCATCAAGATGGCGGAGGAGAACGCGCGGAGCGCCGTTTCAGACGAGGAGCTGCAACAACTCGAGCAGCTCGTGGACTTGAAGGGTAAGAGGACGGATTACTTGTATGAGAGGTTCCGCTCACGGGTGGCACGAGCGCCGCATCAGGTCCTGCGCTACTACGAGCGCACCGTGGCATCTGCAGTAGCAGAAGCAGCAGCAGCTCTGCCGTCTGCGTCGTCGCGCGCAAAGGACGCCAAACCCATCTTCATGAACCCGGACAAGGTCAAGGCGATGGTCACCATCCCCGCCTGCGCCTGCTGCGGCGCCGCGCAGACGGCAGAGCTGCAGGTGATGCCAACAGCCTTATACTACTTGCAAGTGAGTCAGTACACTGCACTCGCGCGGGCAGGCGCTGCCGCCGTGACGGGCCCAGAAAGGGCACTTTCTGTTAACGCGGACGACGGCTGCGACTTTGGGACCATCACTGTGTACGTCTGTGCGAAGGACTGCGCGGCCCGGCAGCGTGGCCTTGTATTGCGCCGCGAGACTCTGTGCGTCGAGGAGGCCCCGACCATGCGAGACGAGGAGCGCACAGGTAAAGCAGACGCTGCCCAAGCAGGGGCCGGCAGTGCGGCTCGCAAGGTGACGCTACGCGAGCTCTTGCAGGGAAACGAGGAGGGTGAGGCGCACATGGATATGGAGGAGGAAGACGATGGTGAGGTGGAGGCAGCGACGTAAAGTGACGTGTAATGTGTGTGCGTGTCTGTGTGAGGTCGACGGGTGCCACGAGAGAGTGACGTGAGGCTTAGCCGCCTATACCGACTGTCACATATGACCGTTTCGTCAAGTTCCTTTTCTGTGTACGGGTCACCGCATCACACACACACACACACATGTCTGTCTGCGCGCGCCGTCCACCCCTCCTCTGCATCACCTGCTTCTCTTTCTCTCGCGCACAGATAGACACGCCCGCACCCTTTCGTTGCATCACAGCACACTTGGCATAACTGTCCCCCACCTCCCCTGCGTGAAGCGCAGGCGAGACATGCGTTGCCGCCTTTCTTTTACGAGTGCTCGAAGCCGAGGCGTTCGCGCACACAAACACACGCATGCACTCGCACAAAGGCGTTCATCGACTCCGACGAACTTCCGTGTCCGTCTTCCTCCCTCTTTGCCAAGGCGGAGTACGACAGTGAGGGCAGAACTGTGTGCATCTGCTACCGCCCTGTCCTGCGTGGCGCCACATTGCATCTCGTCATCGCCCCCTCGCCTGCGATTCTTCTCAGTTTGGGCATATCTTTCCCCCCGTGCTCATGCCCCCCTTCTCCCTTCCTCTCTCTGGCTCTTCGTGGCCTCACCTAACGCTTGCGCTATTGCTGGACACATCATTGGTCTCTGGGCGTGTTCACCACCGCGGTAGCAGCCATCGCTGCGTGAGCGGTCACGACGCCCCAGCGCAGCGTGCCTAAACAGCAACAGCAACAACAACAGGAAGGGACGAGGGGGAAGGTCACATTTTAGGATTCAGCGCAGCCGCCCCCACAGGCGCATCCCCGCTCATCTTTTCCTCCCTCCCTCCTCTCTCTTCGCCCCTCCCCCCTCATTACACCCCCAGGTGTCCATCGGCGACACAACAAAGAAAAAAGAAATAGAGGCACCGCACGTGCTTTCTCGCTCCGGGGGCTGAAAGAGAGAGCGGGGGTGTGGAGTGCCTATGGCCCCGTGTCGCTACACACGTGCCGATACTTCGGCCGCCCCTCCTCCCTCTCCTCTTCTCTCTCTGACGCGCACACACACACACGCAGGTGCGCTTATCTGAGCTGGTCTGTAGAGGATCTCGCTCGCTTCTTACACGCGCTGGTGAGGACCGTCGTCGTCGCTCGGATCGACATCTTCGCAAAGAAACATAAGCACAACCGTTGACGAAGCGCGCAGGCAGCGAAACCGGGCAGAAAATCGCCGGCTTGGCTGGACTGTCTCGCCGACACACCAGACACGCCCCTTCTAAAAAGGCACACGCCCACTTCACTGTTGCTGAGTGGGTAAGTGCGAAGGCTAAAGAAACACCGCGCGCTCACCACCCACTCTCGCGCGCCCTCGCGATATGCCGTCCCCAGCGTCGTCGACAGTTCACTCGGAGGGTGCCGACAGCTATGTGCTGCTCTCCGGCGCCCACTCCTCCTATTCCGCCACTTCGCATGAGCGCCGGGCCACCGGCCCATCGCGGCGTCGCGGCCGTGCGAGCGAGAGATCGATGCGGCGTTCTGTCGAGTTCACCGAGGTGCCACAGACAGAGTTGGAAGAGAAAGACCTATGTGACGACGCGCACAAGCGTGTCGACGGCAAAGCTTGCAGTAATACACCCCCTTGCCCCCCTTGTCATGAGGTTAAGGGCGACGCTCATCGCTGCACGACGTCGACGTCGCTGAGGTGTTGCAGTCGCGTCGAGGTGGCTGAAGGCGCACCATATACGGATATTACTTACGAGGCAGAGAGGAGCATCGGACTCAGCAGGGCGACGTGCAGTGCGTCGCCCATCCTGCCACCGCGACCGGGTGCGCGAGCCGGCGAGGAAGCGGCATTGAGCAGCCGCTCCACGGCTTCGAGCCCTGCTCCTGCAGCCCCGGTAGTCATTGTGGTCTCTGGTGACTCTTCTACGCCCTCTTCCTCCTTCATGGCAAAGTCGTCGCTGTCGACGACGCAGCGGGGGGGCGGTGCTTCCACTGGTGGTGACAGCTCTGTTGTGCAGCCTCCACCCTCAGCGCCGCTCTTCGTGAGCGATTCACTCGCGGTGTTGTCCGCAGAGCAGATGGAAGCGGCACTTCAGCTCTACGTTGAGAGAGGTGGTGTTGATGCGGACGAAGTGACTGCGGCGCTCCAGGCGCTGCCGTGGTACACCACAGCCGCGCCTCGTGCTTTACCCGCCTCTGTTGATGCCCGTGTGACCATAGAGGACGTGGGCGAGGAGGCGGAGCAACAGTTGCTCGATCCAGAGTCCTGGCTCCGCACTGTCGCCGCAGCAACGGCCTCTGCAGTAGCAGCAGCTGGGAGCGACGTGCCTGCAGGTGCAGTAGCGTCGCCTTCTGCTACGCGAGTCGCTTCGACGGGAGTCGCACACAAGACGCAGCGCCGGGACAGCACGGCCAGGGAGGCCCCGACAACGGTGTCGCGGCTTTCCGATCTCTCAGACCCGTCTGCGCCTGCTCCTGTCGAGCGGACGGTTGAGAAGCGCTGCTGCTCGGTAGAGCTTGCGAGTGAAGCTGTCGACGCTGCCGAAGGAACCTTCGCTGGTCGTGGCCGAAGACCGAGCGCAGGCATCGACGCTGAGATGGGTGGCCGCTCCCGTTCGCGTGATGCTGATAGCGATGGCGTTACCCTACCAGAGAAGGGTGCTGACTGCCGTCACGTATTTACGGATCGCAAGCTGGCCTACAACGACGCCGACAACTCTGAACCGCGCGTCGCACGTGTGGAGCGCCCCGTCTCTCTCCCGCGGTTAGCACCACGCCCCCGCTCCGGCTATGCGCAGCACCGTCCGCAGCCGCAGCCGCACCAGCTAGCGCCAAGTCTCACCAGCGATGGACAGGGGCACCAAGGCTCTTCTTATCGCTCCTCTACTTCGCCGATGCGGAGCTCCTTAGGTGACCGAGGGCCATCTCACACGACCTCGCCAGCATCTTCACAGACCTACTCACCTGCGTCTGCCGCAGTGGAAATGGCGGAGACTGCTGTCGACCCGGGTGCCTCGACGTTCGCTTCAGCGTCCACGACAACCGCAGGTATGCGCAATCTTTTCCACTATTGCCTGCAGGCACCGCTGGCGACGGCCTCCTCGACGCTGAGGGTCAGCGACTGGCACGCGCTTCTAGAGCAGCTGGGGCAGGATGGGCACCAAAAGATGCCGCCGCAGCCGATCCTCGACGATGTTGCCCGCACTATCGCGCACACAATGCACTCTGAAGGGCATCCAGGAGGACTGACGCTAAGCGACTTCACCCGCGTTGTGCAGCGCCAGCTGCAGGAGATACGGGCTGACATGATAGCACCGGCCTCTTCAGATGCTGCCGACGGCGACGGAACGGCGTTGTGGGAGGAGGGAACATTGCGCTTCCCAACACATCCCAAATATGTGCTCACGGTGCCGGTGCCGGCGTCAGCAGCATCAGTACAGTCGACCTCCTTTCCATCGAGACGCGGCATCCGGCGCAGCTCACCGAGGACGCTCACACCTGTGCTTGGTAGCAGTCATTGGCGCGTGCTGCCGACGTGGTGCATCGCGCTTGCGGGCCTCTGCCCAATGGAGATGTCGAGGGTATGCCCTGTGCCGGTGGTTCGATACCTGCGGAGCGTCGGGCTGATTCGCGCGGTACTGGAGGCCATCATGCAACGCCTGCAGCTAGAGCTGGATGCCACTCCTGAGTACCTGGCGCCCATGGTGAGCGACGCCGGCAAGGCAACGCAGAGTCCATCTGGAAGCCTTGCTGTGGATAGCTTTGCGTGGCAGCCGCAGCGTGAGGGGTCTGGGCGGAGCAGGTCGGGGAGCAGCGCACTCCCACTGAGCGGCGCCTCTGCCGTTGCAGGTCCCTCCAGCTCGGCTGTTGTCACTGGAAGCGATGTAGGCGCCAGCGGCGACGGAGACTGGCCATGGAAAGAGCGACCAGTCTGGTGCTCCGCGGCGTCGGACAACCGCTTCAGGAGGGAGAAGCAGAGCAGGTGTCGCGCTGCGTCGAACACGGCGGCAGCGCCAGAGGAGGGCGGAGGTGACGGCGACAGCGCGGCCATCGCTTCCGCTCCCTTTCATCGGATCACCACCGGCAGCCGCCGTTCCGACGCCGGCATCGCCGGGCCCGCCAGTGGCGATGCGGCCAAGTCGCACTATCTCGATCAGCGCCCCCTCGATGAGATCAGCGCCTCCGTCGTCGCACGGGCGAAGGCGCGCCGTGTGATGGATACGCTCCGGCGCCATACTGTCCCCATTAACCGCTACGAGTGCTTTGCGCGTGTGGAGTCAGAGGTGGAGCCCGCGCGGGGGCCGATGTGCTTCGTGTCAAAGGAGGGGCTGAAGGGGGTCCTCCGCGGCGACGGCAACACCGACAGCGATGAGGACTCGGACGCAATGCCTGACATGATAGCTGCCCTCACGTACGATCCGCGTGGCGAGATGGTGATGGGGGTGGGCGGAGCCGCCACGAAGGGCGGCGGCGTTGGCATGGACCGGGCCCGCTCGTCTCGGCATCCCCCACCGCGGCCCCGAATGCCGTCTTCCAACGTACTGCCGATCGTCATCGTGGGTGCCACACGCGCGACAATGCCCATGCGCAGGCGGGCCCCGAAGGTGTGCGCTGGTAGGGCCCTGAGTCCACCGCAACCCGTTCCTTGTATGTTCCGCATGAGCGGCTTACTCTCCACCGCACTCCCTCGCAGACAGGAAGAGGAGCTGGTGCATCGCCTCAGCAAGCCCGTATGCGACCCTGCTGCGATGAGCTTGCGCGCGGTCTCTGCAGGGCACGCCGACGCGCGCGGTCACGCTGTGGACACCACAGGCGCCGTTGCCACATCTGGCCCAGGACTCACCAACGCCAAGGCGATGGAAGGGCACCCGACTCTGTCAGCGTCGAGGCCTCCCTCAGGCTCGACTGTCGAGCACCACCACTGGCGGCACTCGTATTTGATGCGCCACAAGTCCGCCGGCGACACGGCCTCACTCGCTGGCCAATCGCCGTCTCGGAACGACCGCCATCGGCAACGCAGCCGCCCCTCCTCAGCCTGGACGGATCCATATTACGCGTCTGTGTGCGCCAGTCAGCGAGATCAGCCGCCATCGCCGTTGGTGTCCCGAACAAGCAGCGGAGTTGCCGGTGCGTCGAAGTTGACAGAGATGCAAAGCCGCGGCTTCTTCTTCGACGTCCCTTCTGTGCTTGTGGCAGCACCACTGTCGTCGACAGCTGCTGCGGCTGCTGCTGCGCAGGTGATCACCAGCGGCGGCGCGCCTTGCACATCGCTATCGGCTCGGGTAGTTTTGCCTCAGCCGTCGGCTACGCAGCGACTGAAAGGTCGCCGTACCGCGCCAAACGGTGCCCCGAGAGGTGCTACAAGGTCAAGATCCGCGGCACCGCTTCGTGCCATGGCGAAGGGTGGTTGCGCTGGAGGCCGTCGAGCTCGGAGCACCTCAAACAACGCTGCTGCCAAGCCAGCGCAGCACCGCTCCTGCTCTAGGTCGCCCCCTCCATGCCCGCGCGATGCTCCGCAGCATGGGCGAGCTGCTGCTCACCCGTATGGGTTAGACAACGATAGCAGTCCAACAGCGGGCGATACCGCCGCTGCCGTGCATCCTCGTGCCTCTCTTCCTCACTCACAGCCACACATGTCCCTGTACGAGCGACGCCTTCACCGCCAGCTTCAGCTCGCATACACGGACGACCACATCTCATGTCGCACAAAGTGAGGCACTGGGGAGGTGTGTGCGTGTTGTTGCGGCGCGCTGATCTCGTGATATGCTGAGAACACTGCAACGGATAGCGAAGGAGTAGATTTAACGATGCACCGGCGGCAGAGACAGGGGTGCGCACCCGCTTCGATCACGGCCACGACCCCTCATCGTCCCCCCGCCAGTCGCTTCGTCGTCTCCGTCCCTCTTGATGTCTCCCCGCCTTTCAGCCGTGAGGCAATGCTGGCGCAACTGGGCGGTAACGCGGGCCCCATGCCACCCCTTTTTTCCCACAGACGCACAGGGGCATGTGGCGGGGCTGAGCCTCTTGTGCGAGCTCTCTTGCGTCTGTCGACTGCCTTTCTCTGGATGTACAGCTGCCGCGCCATGCATATTTGGACGCAGACGAACGTACACACACACAGACACGCCTACAGACCATTCCACTGAACATGAAGGCGTGCACATGACGCTGACTGATTCGTTAGTGCCTGTATGTGTGCCTGTGTCTCACCTTCTGAAGCTGTTTCGTCCTCCTTGTCTGATGAGCATCGACGCCACTCTCGTCCACCTCACGACGGCGCTGAGGTAGTGGTAAGTACCTCTTAGCGCGTTGCACCTCAGGGGCTCCGTACCCTGCTCTCCCTCTTTCTGCCCGGGGTGTGATCCAAGCAACGCCCCGCCAGTCCCTGCTGAGGTCGCACCACTACCTCTGGCCATGGCACAGGGACACGTGCCTATACCGTGTAGGGGAGGTCAGGGAGATGTATCAGTACGGATGCCGGCTGCCAGGCGCTGGATGCCGTTGCACCGGCGTGACGAGCGAGAGCACCCGAGCGTGCGCCATCCGCGTGCTTATCAAATAGTTTGCGTGAGTCGAACGCATCTCTCCACCAACCCTGACTGCCAACTGCTGGCGGGAAGGGAGGAACGGGGGAGGGGGGAGGGCTGAGCCGCCCCCAAAGAGGGGCGCAAATGGAGCGCACGACGTCCGAATAAAGGAATGGCTGCATATAAATGTATATACACACATGCACATGTGTACCACTGCGGCCCTTCTCCTCCCCCCGACATCCCGTCTCTGTATCCGACTCTGCGCGCTCCTACGTCTATTCTTCCCATTTTCGATGAGGGCGAACTCCTCCTCCTCCTCCGCTCCCCGACTAGGCCTCTCACAGTGAGCAGCGTCTCCCACACGCCTCCCTTCGACCCTCGCCCTTTATCGCTGCGAAGGCGGCGACTACACCGGCCTTTGCCGCCCTTGTTGCCACGACGGCCACCACGTCCCCCTCAGCTGCCGTGATTTCGCGTGCGCTTGCGTAGTTACGATTTTATTGCTATTCTTCTTCTGTCCTCTCTCGGTCTCCTTATTTGGTAACCCCGTGCCGCGCGTGAGAGTGCTCCGTCTGCGCAGGGTGTGATCCACCGGGGGCGGCTCAGCCGCTGATAGGCACATGCCGCTGCGCCCGAGCCCCTTCTCGTGTGCGAGCGGTCCCTCTTTTGTGTCGCCCCCACTTCAGCGACGGCCATGGGACGGCAGTGGCCATTCATGGCTGCTCCGGCGATCACTGATTCAGAAATGGGGCGGCGCATGCATTGAGGTGCAGCAGCGCACCTTTGCTGCTGGCCGCACGAGACTTTCCAGGTCCTCGCCGGCGGTGCCGTCGTCATCTCCATCGCTGTTATCTGTGGCGATGCAGGCAAAGGATGTCGTGACGCGCCTGGGCCCAAGCAAGCGCCTGCCTGGACTGCGTGGTGTGTTCCTCACCAAGCCAATAAAGAAATTCAGCCCCATCGAGGTACTGCCCACCGCTGCCTATGCCGCCGCGCCCCCCGCGGCTGCGGCTACCCCTGCCAGAGGCGCAGAGCAGCCTGGCGCTCCTCGCAACCTGGTGCCCGCAAATGTGACGCTGGCCCCACCGCTCGTGCTGAACTTAGCCTTCGCTTCTCAGCATACCATCTCGCTGCGCCGCTTTCTAGCACTCCGTCACATGTTCAGCACATCTGCCTATCTGCACGCCGCGACAGAGGATGGGTGGTACTTGATAGCGCCAAGCTCCGCAGCGCCACTGTGCAATGACGTCAGTGGCTTGCAGGCGTGGTGTTGCCGCCATCATCACCGATACTTACACCATACGAACGCCGCCGCCACGGCCGCCACATCGTCGTACGCCCACTCGTCGCGGGCGCCCCGCCACAGCACCCGTACAGAGATGGCTAAGCTGGAGGCAGCGCTGGATAGTGGCGATGAACTTAGCGCGGCACAGCTGCGGAGGCTGGCGGCGCAGGAGAAGGCATCCTTTTCGCAGACAGCGGAGGATTCGAAGGAGAATCCGGATGAAGACGATGCGACTGACAACATCGCTGCTGCCCATGAGCCGCGCCGCCCAACTAGCAATGGGGCCGCCGCGCTGACAGAGGGATCTCTCGGGGGCCGGTCAGCCGCTGCGCCCGCATCCGTGTGTGGGCTGCCGCCGTGGCAACTAAAGATTTCACCACCGCTTATCCCCGAGGCACACCTCTTCGACATCAACGACGGCGTAGCGTGGCCACTGCCGCCGCCTGACGACCTGGCAAGCCCCGAATACTGGAAGAACCACCGCCAGCGCATGGCGCTCTATGAGAGCACCGGCGATGTGGACGCGACCGAGCAACGCGAAGCGCTCTTGGCGAGTCTCCGCGCAGACCCAGAGATGGCGCAGAAACTGACGTCTGAGCAGGAGCTGCACGCCGCTGCCGAAGCGCTCTTTCAAGCGCTGAAGCACAAGGCCAACGTGGCTGTAAACGTCGACTCCACGACTGGCCTTCTCACGCTCGTCCCGCTGTGGGATCTGGACGCTGGCGAGGAGCTGCTTCTTCACTACGGCCGCGAGTGGTGGACGGGGCGACTGCTCTCCCCGTTGCTCTCGTCTGTCTCTGATGCTGAGATGCCGCAGATTCGGTGGATCGAGCAACTGTTTAACTACGCGGTCGACACCAATGAGCCGTTTCCTCTGCTCATCGCCGCACATGAGCGGCGGAAGCGGCCTCGGCGAGGTGCTGCGGGGCGCAAGATGGATCGCAAAGACCCCAAGAGCGGAACCAATGTCACCGGTGGCGAGCGGCCGCAGCAGCCAGCATGGCCCGGAGTGCTGTCACGGCCTCACGGTGACCTCGCTGCCACCTTTTCTGGTACCACCAGCACGGTTGACCTGCCAGCCTCTCATCGCAACTCAGATCGGGTCGTGCTGTATAATACCGTCACACGCAAGAGGGCGACCGATGCCGCCGTGCTCGCCTTCGCGGTCCGGCGTAGCTGCATCGACCAGCGCTTTATGAATCAACTCGTTGTTGGCGACGCGGCAGGCGGGGTGGCGCCGATGTTTCGCCTTTCTGAGCCTGACAGCGAGGTGCCTATGCTAGCGCTGCGGCGCGCCCTCCTGGCGTCCCTTCGCGGCGTGACAACGGGCGCGCAGGGCATCGTTTCTCAGGAGGACGAGGGCGTACCTCTTCTACCGGGCTCACCTATCGCAGATACCACCGATGTTATTGCCGAGCAGGACGCGCGATCACACATGAACGCTGTCGCCGGCAGCGACGGCGACACGGAGGAGGACACGGTCTTCAGCATTTAGCTCAGGAGACGTACACGAGAGAGGCGTTTGGGGAGTGAGTGAAGAGGACACTGGTGGAGTGGCGTCTGCCTATGGGCCGCATGCCGTCCCTCTTCCTCTCCGCCACGGTCGTCGCCTCCCGGTGTGCTCGCCCCATTCCACGCTGGTGCCCTGACGCCACTGACGGCGTTTTTTTTTTCCGTCGCTGTCAACGAGGTGTTCGTTTATCCACTAACGTGACGGAAATCGCAGAGACCCGCATACGTGCACGCGCACCGCAACACTCGCAGAGGTGCTAACACGCCTGTCTCAGACACGAAGGGTCCGCCCCAACGCGTTCAACTGTGTCTTCCGGCCTCCCTCTCTTTCTCCAGAGGGGCTTTCCGAAGATCCTTGATCGTCTGAGCCCTTCTTCCTCTCACCCTCCATCACGCCGGACGCTACCAGTGTGCGCGTGCGGCCTTGCCCGCCACCTAGGCGTGCTCTCTTGACACTTTCCCACCAGCGCCCCCCTCCTCTACGACGCCCCTCTCACAGCCACACACACACACACACGCACATACGCCCACACATACAGACGCCATCAAGGCGCATCACATCAGCGCGAGTCAACAAACGAAAGCAGAGCGCGACGGTCCTCCCCTCGACCACCTCTCCCTCACACCGGCTCCCACGCGCTGACGCGCCGGCGCGCCTTCGTAGACTTGCACATACGAAGGCGTGCAGTCACATTCTTCCGCAGCGGCGGCCTCGACACACGCCCCGCCGGCTGCTGCGGCAATCGTGATAAGCGCACCTGAAGTGTTCCTTCCGCTGACGAACCGCTCCTGCACCCGCCCTCCTTCCGCGCATACGATCCATCAATCGAGCTGCACCTCGAACACGTCGACGAAGGAGGAAGCGGGGCTTTGCTGCGTTTCATCGGTATCCCTCCACGCACCCAAGCAGTCCCCTCCCCCCTTTCCGCTGTGCACGCAACCATGCAGGTACAGTTTTATCAGAACATCATGAAGGGCCAGCAGGGCACGGCCCGCACGCAGGCCATCTGCTTCTCTCCCAACAACAAGCGCCTAGCCGTTGCTGACGCCACACGGCACATTCAGCTCTTCGACGAGCAGGGCGAGCGACGCGACAAGTTTGCGACCAAGGCGGCGTCGGACAAGGGCGGGCGAGGCTACATCGTGACGGGCATGACCTTCTCCCCTGACAGCGCGCTGCTGGCGGTTGCGCAGTCAGACAGCATTGTGTTTGTCTACCGCCTCGGGCTGGAATGGGGAGAGAAGAAGGCAATCCGCAACAAGCTGTCGCAGTCATCGCCGGTGACATGTGTGGCGTGGCCCAACACGTCTTCTCAGGGAGTGGAGCTCATCGCCTTCGCCACGCTGGATGGCAACGTGAAGGTCGGCATGCTGAAGGCGAACAAGTCGCATGTGCTCTACTCGCACGACCACCCGGCCATTTCCATGTGCGCCAGTCGCGACAACACAAAAATGTTGACAGGCCACCTCGATGGCGCCGTCTACCAGTACGTCTTCGAGGCGTCCGAGGACGGCGCCGAGGTGACGGGGGCGAAGCGGCTCTTCGTCCACAGCTGCGCGCCGTACATGTTGACATGGGGGGAAAGCATATGCGCGGCTGGCGCCGACGGCCACGTCGCCTTTTACACTCCGAAGAGCGGCCAGAAGCCGCAGGTGATCTCGTTCGACCCGAAGGAGGTCGGCAGCTTCACCGGCGGCGTTTGCAACCCGAGCGGGCAGGCCGTCGCGATCGCTGGGCGCGAGCAGATCCGCGTCTTTGACTTTAACATCCGCTCTCGTAAGTGGGAGGAGGGCGCTGTCGTGCACCTGCCGCACAGCGAGGGCTTCAGCGCCATGCAGTGGAAGCGTGATGGCAGCCGCCTCGTCACCGGGTCCGTCACGGGCTCCGTGGATCTGTTCGACTGCTGTCTACGCCGCTACCGCATGCGCGGCGCGTATGAGTTCACGTACGTGAGCCACAGCCAGGTGATTGTGAAGCGGCTGGCGAGTGGAACGCGGCTGGCCCTGCAGTCCTACATGGGCTTTGAGATCCAAAAGGTAAACGTCTACCATGACCGCTACCTGGTCGCCCACACCTCGGCCACCCTCCTCCTCGGTG